>NW_027182769.1:0-23462 GCF_040807025.1 Struthio camelus | reverse complement strand
CCCCGCCGCGGGCCACGGCGAGCTCGGCGAGGCCCGCGCCGACGCGCCAGGGGCCCGCGGCGGGCGGGGGCGAGCCCGCCGAGCCCGCCGCGGGCCACGGCCAGCTCGGCGAGGCCCGCGCCGACGCGCCAGGGCCCGGGGGCGGGCGGGGCGAGCCCGCCGAGCCCGCCGCGGGCCATGGCGAGCTCGGCGAGGCCCGCCCCGACGCGCCAGGCCCGGGGCGGGCGGGGGCGAGCCCGCCGAGCCCGGCGCGGGCCACGGCGAGCTCGGCGAGGCCCGCCCGACGCGCCAGGGCCCGGGGCGGGCGGGGGCGAGCCCGCCGAGCCCGCCGCGGGCCACGGCGAGCTCGGCGAGGCCCGTGCCGACGCGCCAGGGCCCGGGGCGGGCGGGGGCGAGCCCGCGAGCCCGCCGCGGGCCACGGCGAGCTCGGCGAGGCCCGCGCCGACGCGCCAGGGCCCGCGGCGGGCGGGGGCGAGCCCGCCGAGCCCGCCGCGGGCCACGGCGAGCTCGGCGAGGCCCGCGCCGACGCGCCAGGGCCCGCGGCGGGCGGGGGAGAGCCCGCCGAGCCCGCCGCGGGCCACGGCGAGCTCGGCGAGGCCCGCGCCGACGCGCCAGGGCCCGCGGCGGGCGGGGGCGAGCCCGCCGAGCCCGCCGCGGGCCACGGCCAGCTCGGCGAGGCCCGCGCCGACGCGCCAGGGCCCGGGGCGGGCGGGGGCGAGCCCGCCGAGCCCGCCGCGGGCCACGGCGAGCTCGGCGAGGCCCGCCGCCGACGCGCCAGGGCCCGGGGCGGGCGGGGGCGAGCCCGCCGAGCCCGCCGCGGGCCACGGCGAGCTCGGCGAGGCCCGCGCCGACGCGCCAGGGCCCGCGGCGGGCGGGGGCGAGCCCGCCGAGCCCGCCGCGGGCCAACGGCGAGCTCGGCGAGGCCCGCGCCGACGCGCCAGGGCCCGGGGCGGGCGGGGGCGAGCCCGCCGAGCCCGCCGCGGGCCACGGCGAGCTCGGCGAGGCCCGCGCCGACGCGCCAGGGCCCGCGGCGGGCGGGGGCGAGCCCGCCGAGCCCGCCGCGGGCCACGGCCAGCTCGGCGAGGCCCGCGCCGACGCGCCAGGGCCCGGGGCGGGCGGGGGCGAGCCCGCCGAGCCCGCCGCGGGCCACGGCGAGCTCGGCGAGGCCCGCCCGACGCGCCAGGGCCCGGGGCGGGCGGGGGCGAGCCGCCGAGCCCGCCGCGGGCCACGGCGAGCTCGGCGAGGCCCGCGCCGACGCGCCAGGGCCCGCGGCGGGCGGGGGCGAGCCCGCCGAGCCCGCCGCGGGCCACGGCGAGCTCGGCGAGGCCCGCGCCGACGCGCCAGGGCCGCGGCGGGCGGGGGCGAGCCCGCCGAGCCCGACGCGGGCCACGGCGAGCTCGGCGAGGCCCGCGCCGACGCGCCAGGGCCCGGCGGCGGGCGGGGCGAGCCCGCCGAGGCCCGCCGCGGGCCACGGCGAGCTCGGCGAGGCCCGCGCCGACGCGCCAGGGCCCGCGGCGGGCGGGGGCGAGCCCGCCGAGCCCGCCGCGGGCCACGGCGAGCTCGGCGAGGCCCGCGCCGACGCGCCAGGGCCCGGGGCGGGCGGGGGCGAGCCCGCCGAGCCCGCCGCGGGCCACGCGAGCTCGGCGAGGCCCGCGCCGACGCGCCAGGGCCCGGGGCGGGCGGGGGCGAGCCCGCCGAGCCCGCCGCGGGCCACGGCGAGCTCGGCGAGGCCCGCGCCGACGCGCCAGGGCCCGGGGCGGGCGGGGGCGAGCCCGCCGAGCCCGCCGCGGGCCACGGCGAGCTCGGCGAGGCCCGCCCGACGCGCCAGGGCCCGGGGCGGGCGGGGGCGAGCCCGCCGAGCCCGCCGCGGGCCACGGCGAGCTCGGCGAGGGCCCGCGCCGACGCGCCAGGGCCCGCGGCGGGCGGGGGCGAGCCCGCCGAGCCCGCCGCGGGCCACGGCGAGCTCGGCGAGGCCCGCGCCGACGCGCCAGGGCCCGCGGCGGGCGGGGCGAGCCCGCCGAGCCCGCCGCGGGCCACGGCGAGCTCGGCGAGGCCCGCGCCGACGCGCCAGGGCCCGGGGCGGGCGGGGGCGAGCCCGCCGAGCCCGCCGCGGGCCACGGCGAGCTCGGCGAGGCCCGCGCCGACGCGCCAGGGCCCGCGGCGGGAGGGGGCGAGCCCGCCGAGCCCACCGCGGGCCACGGCGAGCTCGGCGAGGCCCGCGCCGACGCGTCAGGGCCCGCGGCGGGCGGGGGCGAGCCCGCCGAGCCCGGCCGCGGGCCACGGCGAGCTCGGAGGCCCCGCGCCGACGCGCCAGGGCCCGCGGCGGGCGGGGGCGAGCCCGCCGAGCCCGCCGCGGGCCACGGCGAGCTCGGCGAGGCCCGCGCCGACGCGCCAGGGCCCGGGGCGGGCGGGGGCGAGCCCGCCGAGCCCGCCGCGGGCCACGGCGAGCTCGGGGAGGCCCGCGCCGACGCGCCAGGGCCGCGGCGGGCGGGGGGCGAGCCCGCCGAGCCCGCCGCGGGCCACGGCGAGCTCGGCGAGGCCCGCGCCGACGCGCCAGGGCCCGGGGCGGGCGGGGGCGAGCCCGCCGAGCCCGGCGCGGGCCACGGCGAGCTCGGCGAGGCCCGCGCCGACGCGCCAGGGCCCGCGGCGGGCGGGGGCGAGCCCGCCGAGCCCGGCGCGGGCCACGGCGAGCTCGGCGAGGCCCGCGCCGACGCGCCAGGGCCCGCGGCGGGCGGGGGCGAGCCCGCCGAGCCCGCCGCGGGCCACGGCCAGCTCGGCGAGGCCCGCGCCGACGCGCCAGGGCCCGCGGCGGGCGGGGGCGAGCCCGCCGAGCCCGCCGCGGGCCACGGCGAGCTCGGCGAGGCCCGCGCCGACGCGCCAGGGCCCGCGGCGGGCGGGGGCGAGCCCGCCGAGCCCGCCGCGGGCCACGGCGAGCTCGGCGAGGCCCGCGCCGACGCGCCAGGGCCCGCGGCGGGCGGGGGCGAGCCCGCCGAGCCCGGCGCGGGCCACGGCGAGCTCGGCGAGGCCCGCGCCGACGCGCCAGGGCCCGCGGCGGGCGGGGGCGAGCCCGCCGAGCCCGCCGCGGGCCACGGCGAGCTCGGCGAGGCCCGCGCCGACGCGCCAGGGCCTGCTGCGGACGGGGGCGAGCCCGCCGAGCCCGCCGCGGGCCGCGGCGAGCTCGGCGAGGCCCGCGCCGACGCGCCAGGGCCTGCTGCGGGCGGGGGCGAGCCCGCCGAGCCCGCCGCGGGCCGCGGCGAGCTCGGCGAGGCCCGCGCCGACGCGCCAGGGCTCGCGGCGGACGGGGGCGAGCCGCCGAGCCCGCCGCGGGCCACGGCGAGCTCGGCGAGGCCCGCGCCGACGCGCCAGGGCCCGCGGCGGGCGGGGGCGAGCCCGCCGAGCCCGGCGCGGGCCACGACGAGCTCGGCGAGGCCCGCGCCGACGCGCCAGGGCCCGCGGCGGGCAGGGGCGAGCCCGCCGAGCCCGCCGCGGGCCACGGCGAGCTCGGCGAGGCCCGCGCCGACGCGCCAGGGCCCGGGGTGGGCGGGGGCGAGCCCGCCGAGCCCGGCGCGGGCCACGGCGAGCTCGGCGAGGCCCGCGCCGACGCGCCAGGGCTCGCAGCGGGCGGGGGCGAGCCCGCCGAGCCCGCCGCGGGCCACGGCGGGCTCGGCGAGGCCCGCGCCGACGTGCCAGGGCCCGCGACGGGCGGGGGCGAGCCCGCCGAGCCCGCCGCGGGCCACGGCGAGCTCGGCGAGGCCCACGCCGACGCGCCAGGGCCCGGGGCGGGCGGGGGCGAGCCCGCCGAGCCCGCCGCGGGCCACGGCGAGCTCGGCGAGGCCCGCGCCGACGCGCCAGGGCCCGCGGCGGGCGGGGGCGAGCCCGCCGAGCCCGCCGCGGGCCACGGCGAGCTCGGCGAGGCCCGCGCGACGCGCCAGGGCCCGGGTGGGCGGGGGCGAGCCCGCCGAGCCCACCGCGGGCCACGGCGGGCTCGGCGAGGCCCGCGCCGACGCGCCAGGGCCCGCGACGGGCGGGGGCGAGCCCGCCGAGCCCGCCGCGGGCCACGGCGAGCTCGGCGAGGCCCGCGCCGACGCGCCAGGGCCCGCGGCGGGCGGGGGCGAGCCCGCCGAGCCCGGCGCGGGCCACGGCGAGCTCGGCGAGGCCCGCGCCGACGCGCCAGGGCCCGCGGCGGGCGGGGGCGAGCCCGCCGAGCCCGGCGCGGGCCACGGCGAGCTCGGCGAGGCCCGCGCCGACGCGCCAGGGCCCGGGGCGGGCGGGGGCGAGCCCGCCGAGCCCGCCGCGGGCCACGGCGAGCTCGGCGAGGCCCGTGCCGACGCGCCAGGGCCCGGGGCGGGCGGGGGCGAGCCCGCCGAGCCCGCCGCGGGCCACGGCGAGCTCGGCGAGGCCCGCACCGACGCGCCAGGGCCCGCGGCGGGCGGGGGCGAGCCCGCCGAGCCCGCCGCGGACCACGGCGAGCTCGGCGAGGCCCGCGCCGACGCGCCAGGCCCGCGGCGGGCGGGGGAGAGCCCGCCGAGCCCGCCGCGGGCCACGGCGAGCTCGGCGAGGCCCGCGCCGACGCGCCAGGGCCCGCGGCGGGCGGGGGCGAGCCCGCCGAGCCCGCCGCGGGCCACGGCCAGCTCGGCGAGGCCCGCGCCGACGCGCCAGGGCCCGGGGCGGGCGGGGGCGAGCCCGCCGAGCCCGCCGCGGGCCACGGCGAGCTCGGCGAGGCCCGCGCCGACGCGCCAGGGCCCGCGGCGGGCGGGGGCGAGCCCGCCGAGCCCGCCGCGGGCCACGGCGAGCTCGGCGAGGCCCGCGCCGACGCGCCAGGGCCCGCGGCGGGCGGGGGCGAGCCCGCCGAGCCCGCCGCGGGCCACGGCGAGCTCGGCGAGGCCCGCGCCGACGCGCCAGGGCCCGGGGCGGGCGGGGGCGAGCCCGCCGAGCCCGCCGCGGGCCACGGCGAGCTCGGCGAGGCCCGCGCCGACGCGCCAGGGCCCGCGGCGGGCGGGGGCGAGCCCGCCGAGCCCGCCGCGGGCCACGGCGAGCTCGGCGAGGCCCGCGCCGACGCGCCAGGGCCCGCGGCGGGCGGGGGCGAGCCCGCCGAGCCCGCCGCGGGCCACGGCCAGCTCGGCGAGGCCCGCGCCGACGCGCCAGGGCCCGCGACGGGCGGGGGCGAGCCCGCCGAGCCCGCCGCGGGCCACGGCGAGCTCGGCGAGGCCCGCGCCGACGCGCCAGGGCCCGCGGCGGGCGGGGGCGAGCCCGGGGAGCCCGGCGCGGGCCACGGCGAGCTCGGCGAGGCCCGCGCCGACGCGCCAGGGCCCGGGGCGGGCGGGGGCGAGCCCGCCGAGCCCGCCGCGGGCCACGGCGAGCTCGGCGAGGCCCGCGCCGACGCGCCAGGGCCCGCGGCGGGCGGGGGCGAGCCCGCCGAGCCCGCCGCGGGCCACGGCGAGCTCGGCGAGGCCCGCGCCGACGCGCCAGGGCCCGGGGCAGGCGGGGGCGAGCCCGCCGAGCCCGCCGCGGGCCACGGCGAGCTCGGCGAGGCCCGCGCCGACGCGCCAGGCCCGCGGCGGGCGGGGGCGAGCCCGCCGAGCCCGCCGCGGGGCCACGGCGAGCTCGGCGAGGCCCGCGCCGACGCGCCAGGGCCCGCGGCGGGCGGGGGCGAGCCCGCCGAGCCCGCCGCGGGCCACGGCGAGCTCGGCGAGGCCCGCGCCGACGCGCCAGGGCCCGCGGCGGGCGGGGGCGAGCCCGCCGAGCCCGCCGCGGGCCACGGCGAGCTCGGCGAGGCCCGCGCCGACGCGCCAGGGCCCGCGGCGGGCGGGGGCGAGCCCGCCGAGCCCGACGCGGGCCACGGCGAGCTCGGCGAAGCCCACCCCGACGCGCCAGGGCCCGGGGAGGGCGGGGGCGAGCCCGCCGACCACGCCGGCGGGCCACGGCCAGCTCGGCGAGGCCCGCGCCGACACGCCAGGGCCCGCGCGGGCGGGGGCGAGCCCGCCGAGCCCGCCGCGGGCCACGGCGAGCTCGGCGAGGCCCGCGCCGACGCGCCAGGGCCCGCGGCGGGCGGGGGCGAGCCCGCCGAGCCCGCCGCGGGCCACGGCGAGCTCGGCGAGGCCCGCGCCGACGCGCCAGGGCCCGCGGCGGGCGGGGAGAGCCCGCCGAGCCCGCCGCGGGCCACGGCGAGCTCGGCGAGGCCCGCGCCGACGCGCCAGGGCCCGCGGCGGGCGGGGGCGAGCCCGCCGAGCCCGCCGCGGGCCACGGCCAGCTCGGCGAGGCCCGCGCCGACGCGCCAGGGCCCGGGGCGGGCGGGGGCGAGCCCGCCGAGCCCGCCGCGGGCCACGGCGAGCTCGGCGAGGCCCGCGCCGACGCGCCAGGGCCCGCGGCGGGCGGGGGCGAGCCCGCCGAGCCCGCCGCGGGCCACGGCGAGCTCGGCGAGGCCCGCGCCGACGCGCCAGGGCCCGCGGCGGGCGGGGGCGAGCCCGCCGAGCCCGCCGCGGGCCACGGCGAGCTCGGCGAGGCCCGCGCTGCCAGGGCCCCGGGGCGGGCGGGGGCGAGCCCGCCGAGCCCGCCGCGGGCCACGGCGAGCTCGGCCGAGGCCCGCGCCGGACGCGCCAGGGCCCGCGGCGGGCGGGGGCGAGCCCGCCGAGCCCGCCGCGGGCCACGGCGAGCTCGGCGAGGCCCGCGCCGACGCGCCAGGGCCCGCGGCGGGCGGGGGCGAGCCCGCCGAGCCCGCCGCGGGCCACGGCGAGCTCGGCGAGGCCCGCGCCGACGCGCCAGGGCCCGCGACGGGCGGGGGCGAGCCCGCCGAGCCCGCCGCGGCCACGGCGAGCTCGGCGAGGCCCGCGCCGACGCGCCAGGGCCCGCGGCGGGCGGGGGCGAGCCCGGGGAGCCCGGCGCGGGCCACGGCGAGCTCGGCGAGGCCCGCGCCGACGCGCCAGGGGCCCGGGGCGGGCGGGGGCGAGCCCGCCGAGCCCGCCGCGGGCCACGGCGAGCTCGGCGAGGCCCGCGCCGACGCGCCAGGGCCCGCGGCGGGCGGGGGCGAGCCCGCCGAGCCCGCCGCGGGCCACGGCGAGCTCGGCGAGGCCCGCGCCGACGCGCCAGGGCCCGGGGCAGGCGGGGGCGAGCCCGCCGAGCCCGCCGCGGGCCACGGCGAGCTCGGCGAGGCCCGCGCCGACGCGCCAGGGCCCCGCGGCGGGCGGGGGCGAGCCCGCCGAGCCCGCTGCGGGCCACGGCGAGCTCGGCGAGGCCCGCGCCGACGCGCCAGGGCCCCGCGGCGGGCGGGGGCGAGCCCGCCGAGCCCGCCGCGGGCCACGGCGAGCTCGGCGAGGCCCGCGCCGACGCGCCAGGGCCCGCGGCGGGCGGGGGCGAGCCCGCCGAGCCCGCCGCGGGCCACGGCGAGCTCGGCGAGGCCCGCGCCGACGCGCAGGGCCCGCGGCGGGCGGGGGCGAGCCCGCCGAGCCCGACGCGGGCCACGGCGAGCTCGGCGAAGCCCACCCCGACGCGCCAGGGCCCGGGGAGGGCGGGGGCGAGCCCGCCGACCACGCCGGCGGGCCACGGCCAGCTCGGCGAGGCCCGCGCCGACACGCCAGGGCCCGCGGCGGGGCGGGGGCGAGCCCGCCGAGCCCGCCGCGGGCCACGGCGAGCTCGGCGAGGCCCGCGCCGACGCGCCAGGGCCCGCGGCGGGCGGGGGCGAGCCCGCCGAGCCCGCCGCGGGCCACGGCGAGCTCGGCGAGGCCCGCGCCGACGCGCCAGGGCCCGGGGCGGGCGGGGGCGAGCCCGCCGAGCCCGCCGCGGGCCACGGCGAGCTCGGCGAGGCCCGCGCCGACGCGCCAGGGCCCGCGGCGGGCGGGGGCGAGCCCGCCGAGCCCGCCGCGGGCCACGGCGAGCTCGGCGAGGCCCGCGCCGACGCGCCAGGGCCCGCGGCGGGCGGGGGCGAGCCCGCCAAGCCCGCCGCGGGCCACGGCGAGCTCGGCGAGGCCCGCGCCGACGCGCCAGGGCCCGCGGCGGGCGGGGGCGAGCCCGCCGAGCCCGCCGCGGGCCACGGCGAGCTCGGCGAGGCCCGCGCCGACGCGCCAGGGCCCGCGGCGGGCGGGGGCGAGCCCGCCGAGCCCGACGCGGGCCACGGCGAGCTCGGCGAAGCCCACCCCGACGCGCCAGGGCCCGGGGAGGGCGGGGGCGAGCCCGCCGACCAAGCCGGCGGGCCACGGCCAGCTCGGCGAGGCCCGCGCCGACACGCCAGGGCCCGCGGCGGGCGGGGGCGAGCCCGCCGAGCCCGCCGCGGGCCACGGCGAGCTCGGCGAGGCCCGCGCCGACGCGCCAGGGCCCGCGGCGGGCGGGGGCGAGCCCGCCGAGCCCGCCGCGGGCCACGGCGAGCTCGGCGAGGCCCGCGCCGACGCGCCAGGGCCCGGGGCGGGCGGGGGCGAGCCCGCCGAGCCCGCCGCGGGCCACGGCGAGCTCGGCGAGGCCCGCGCCGACGCGCCAGGGCCCGGGGCGGGCGGGGGCGAGGCCCGCCGAGCCCGCCGCGGGCCACGGCGAGCTCGGCGAGGCCCGCGCCGACGCGCCAGGGCCCGCGGCGGGCGGGGGCGAGCCCGCCGAGCCCGCCGCGGGCCACGGCGAGCTCGGCGAGGCCCGCGCCGACGCGCCAGGGCCCGGGGCGGGCGGGGGCGAGCCCGCCGAGCCCGCCGCGGGCCACGGCGAGCTCGGCGAGGCCCGCGCCGACGCGCCAGGGCCCGGGGCGGGCGGGGGCGAGCCGCCGAGCCCGCCGCGGGCCACGGCGAGCTCGGCGAGGCCCGCGCCGACGCGCCAGGGCCCGGGGCGGGCGGGGGCGAGCCCGCCGAGCCCGCCGCGGGCCACGGCGAGCTCGGCGAGGCCCGCGCCGACGCGCCAGGGCCCGCGGCGGGCAGGGGCGAGCCCGCCGAGCCCGCCGCGGGCCACGGCGAGCTCGGCGAGGCCCGCGCCGACGCGCCAGGGCCCGGGGCGGGCGGGGGGCGAGCCCGCCGAGCCCGGCGCGGGCCACGGCGAGCTCGGCGAGGCCCGCGCCGACGCGCCAGGGCTCGCAGCGGGCGGGGGCGAGCCCGCCGAGCCCGCCGCGGGCCACGGCGGGCTCGGCGAGGCCCGCACCGACGCGCCAGGGCCCGCGGCGGGCGGGGGCGAGCCCGCCGAGCCCGCCGCGGGCCACGGCGAGCTCGGCGAGGCCCGCGCCGACGCGCCAGGGCCCGCGGCGAGCGGGGGCGAGCCCGGGGAGCCCGGCGCGGGCCACGGCGAGCTCGGCGAGGCCCGCGCCGACGCGCCAGGGCCCGCGACGGGCGGGGCGAGCCCGCCGAGCCCGGCGCGGGCCACGGCGAGCTCGGCGAGGCCCGCGCCGACGCGCCAGGGCCCGGGGCGGGCGGGGGCGAGCCCGCCGAGCCCGCCGCGGGCCACGGCGAGCTCGGCGAGGCCCGTGCCGACGCGCCAGGGCCCGGGGCGGGCGGGGGCGAGCCCGCCGAGCCCGCCGCGGGCCACGGCGAGCTCGGCGAGGCCCGCGCCGACGCGCCAGGGCCCGCGGCGGGCGGGGGCGAGCCCGCCGAGCCCGCCGCGGACCACGGCGAGCTCGGCGAGGCCCGCGCCGACGCGCCAGGGCCCGCGGCGGGCGGGGGCGAGCCCGCCGAGCCCGCCGCGGGCCACGGCGAGCTCGGCGAGGCCCGCGCCGACGCGCCAGGGCCCGCGGCGGGCGGGGGCGAGCCCGCCGAGCCCGCCACGGGCCACGGCGAGCTCGGCGAGGCCCGCGCCGACGCGCCAGGCCCGCGGCGGGCGGGGGCGAGCCCGCCGAGCCCGCCGCGGGCCACGGCCAGCTCGGCGAGGCCCGCGCCGACGCGCCAGGGCCCGCGGCGGGCGGGGGCGAGCCCGCCGAGCCCGCCGCGGGCCACGGCGAGCTCGGCGAGGCCCGCCCCGACGCGCCAGGGCCCGGGGCGGGCGGGGGAGAGCCCGCCGAGCCCGCCGCGGGCCACGGCGAGCTCGGCGAGGCCCGCGCCGACGCGCCAGGGCCCGCGGCGGGCGGGGGCGAGCCCGCCGAGCCCGCCGCGGGCCACGGCGAGCTCGGCGAGGCCCGCGCCGACGCGCCAGGGCCCGCGGCGGGCGGGGGCGAGCCGCCGAGCCCGCCGCGGGCCACGGCCCCAGCTCGGCGAGGCCCGCGCCGACGCGCCAGGGCCCGGGGCGGGCGGGGGCGAGCCCGCCGAGCCCGCCGCGGGCCACGGCGAGCTCGGCGAGGCCCGCGCCGACGCGCCAGGGCCCGCGGCGGGCGGGGGCGAGCCCGCCGAGCCCGCCGCGGGCCACGGCGAGCTCGGCGAGGCCCGCGCCGACGCGCCAGGGCCCGCGGCGGGCGGGGGCGAGCCCGCCGAGCCCGCCGCGGGCCACGGCGAGCTCGGCGAGGCCCGCGCCGACGCGCCAGGGCCCGGGGCGGGCGGGGGCGAGCCCGCCGAGCCCGCCGCGGGCCACGGCCAGCTCGGCGAGGCCCGCGCCGACGCGCCAGGGGCCCGCAGCGGGCGGGGGTGAGCCCGCCGAGCCCGCCGCGGGCCACGGCGAGCTCGGCGAGGCCCGCGCCGACGCGCCAGGGCCCGGGGCGGGCGGGGGCGAGCCCGCCGACCACGCCGGCGGGCCACGGCCAGCTCGGCGAGGCCCGCGCCGACGCGCCAGGGCCCGGGGCGGTCGGGGGCGAGCCCGCCGAGCCCGCCGCGGGCCACGGCGAGCTCGGCGAGGCCCGCGCCGACGCGCCAGGGCCCGGGGCGGGCGGGGGCGAGCCCGCCGAGCCCGCCGCGGGCCACGGCGAGCTCGGCGAGGCCCGCGCCGACGCGCCAGGGCCCGGGGCGGGCGGGGGCGAGCCCGCCGAGCCCGCCGCGGGCCACGGCGAGCTCGGCGAGGCCCGCGCCGACGCGCCAGGGCCCGCGGCGGGCGGGGGCGAGCCCGCCGAGCCCGCCGCGGGCCACGGCCAGCTCGGCGAGGCCCGCGCCGACGCGCCAGGGCCCGCGGAGGGCGGGGGCGAGCCCGCCGAGCCCGCCGCGGGCCACGGCGAGCTCGGCGAGGCCCGCCCCGACGCGCCAGGGCCCGGGGCGGGCGGGGGCGAGCCCGCCGAGCCCGCCGCGGGCCACGGCGAGCTCGGCGAGGCCCGCGCCGACGCGCCAGGGCCCGCGGCGGGCGGGGGCGAGCCCGCCGAGCCCGCCGCGGGCCACGGCGAGCTCGGCGAGGCCCGCGCCGACGCGCCAGGGCCCGGGGCGGGCGGGGGCGAGCCCGCCGAGCCCGCCGCGGGCCACGGCGAGCTCGGCGAGGCCCGCGCCGACGCGCCAGGGCCCGCGGCGGGCGGGGGCGAACCCGCCGAGCCCGCCGCGGGCCACGGCGAGCTCGGCGAGGCCCGCGCCGACGCGCCAGGGCCCGCGGCGGGCGGGGGCGAGCCTGCCGAGCCCGCCGCGGGCCACGGCGAGCTCGGCGAGGCCCGCGCCGACGCGCCAGGGCCCGGGGTGGGCGGGGGCGAGCCCGCCGAGGCCGCCGCGGGCCACGGCGAGCTCGGCGAGGCCCGCGCCGACGCGCCAGGGCCCGCGGCGGGCGGGGGCGAGCCCGCCGAGCCCGCCGCGGGCCACGGCCAGCTCGGCGAGGCCCACGCCGACGCGCCAGGGCCCGCGGCGGGCGGGGGCGAGCCCGCCGAGCCCGGCGCGGGCCACGGCGAGCTCGGCGAGGCCCGCGCCGACGCGCCAGGGCCCGGGGCGGGCGGGGGCGAGCCCGCCGAGCCCGCCGCGGGCCACGGCGAGCTCGGCGAGGCCCGCGCCGACGCGCCAGGGCCCGGGGCGGGCGGGGGCGAGCCCGCCGAGCCCGCCGCGGGCCACGGCGAGCTCGACGAGGCCCGCGCCGACGCGCCAGGGCCCGCTGCGGGCGGGGGCGAGCCCGCCGAGCCCGCCGCGGGCCGCGGCGAGCTCGGCGAGGCCCGCGCCGACGCGCCAGGGCCCGGGGCGGGCAGGGGCGAGCCCGCCGAGCCCGCCGCGGGCCACGGCGAGCTCGGTGAGGCCCGCACCGACGCGCCAGGGCCCGCGGCGGGCGGGGGCGAGCCCGCCGAGCCCGCCGCGGGCCACGGCGAGCTCGGCGAGGCCCGCGCCGACACGCCAGGGCTCGCGGCGGACGGGGGCGAGCCCGCCGAGCCCGCCGCGGGCCACGGCGAGCTCGGCGAGGCCCGCGCCGACGCGCCAGGGCCCGCGGCGGGCGGGGGCGAGCCCGCCGAGCCCGCCGCGGGCCACGGCGAGCTCGGCGAGGCCCGCGCCGACGCGCCAGGGCCCGGGGCGGGCGGGGGCGAGCCCGCCGAGCCCGCCGCGGGCCACGGCGAGCTCGGCGAGGCCCGCGCCGACGTGCCAGGGCCCGGGGCGGGCGGGGACGAGCCCGCCGAGCCCGCCGCGGGCCACGGCGAGCTCGGCGAGGCCCGCGCCGACACGCCAGGGCTCGCGGCGGACGGGGGCGAGCCCGCCGAGCCCGCCGCGGGCCACGGCGAGCTCGGCGAGGCCCGCGCCGACGCGCCAGGGCCCGCGGCGGGCGGGGGCGAGCCCGCCGAGCCCGCCGCGGGCCACGGCGAGCTCGGCGAGGCCCGCGCCGACGCGCCAGGGCCCGGGGCGGGCGGGGCGAGCCCGCCGAGCCCGCCGCGGGCCACGGCGAGCTCGGGGAGGCCCGCGCCGACGCGCCAGGGCCCGCGGCGGGCGGGGGCGAGCCCGCCGAGCCCGCCGCGGGCCACGGCGAGCTCGGCGAGGCCCGCGCCGACGCGCCAGGGCCCGGGGCGGGCGGGGGCGAGCCCGCCGAGCCCGCCGCGGGCCACGGCGAGCTCGGCGAGGCCCGCGCCGACGCGCCAGGGCCCGGGGCGGGCGGGGGCGAGCCCGCCGAGCCCGCCGCGGGCCACGGCGAGCTCGGCGAGGCCCGCGCCGACGCGCCAGGGCCCGGGGCGGGCGGGGGCGAGCCCGCCGAGCCCGCCGCGGGCCACGGCGAGCTCGGCGAGGCCCGCGCCGACGCGCCAGGGCCCGCGGCGGGCAGGGGCGAGCCCGCCGAGCCCGCCGCGGGCCACGGCGAGCTCGGCGAGGCCCGCGCCGACGCGCCAGGGCCCGGGGCGGGCGGGGGCGAGCCCGCCGAGCCCGGCGCGGGCCACGGCGAGCTCGGCGAGGCCCGCGCCGACGCGCCAGGGCTCGCAGCGGGCGGGGGCGAGCCCGCCGAGCCCGCCGCGGGCCACGGCGGGCTCGGCGAGGCCCGCGCCGACGCGCCAGGGCCCGCGGCGGGCGGGGGCGAGCCCGCCGAGCCCGCCGCGGGCCACGGCGAGCTCGGCGAGGCCCGCGCCGACGCGCCAGGGCCCGCGGCGAGCGGGGGCGAGCCCGGGGAGCCCGGCGCGGGCCACGGCGAGCTCGGCGAGGCCCGCGCCGACGCGCCAGGGCCCGCGACGGGCGGGGGCGAGCCCGCCGAGCCCGGCGCGGGCCACGGCGAGCTCGGCGAGGCCCGCGCCGACGCGCCAGGGCCCGGGGCGGGCGGGGGCGAGCCCGCCGAGCCCGCCGCGGGCCACGGCGAGCTCGGCGAGGCCCGTGCCGACGCGCCAGGGCCCGGGGCGGGCGGGGGCGAGCCCGCCGAGCCCGCCGCGGGCCACGGCGAGCTCGGCGAGGCCCGCGCCGACGCGCCAGGGCCCGCGGCGGGCGGGGGCGAGCCCGCCGAGCCCGCCGCGGACCACGGCGAGCTCGGCGAGGCCCGCGCCGACGCGCCAGGGCCCGCGGCGGGCGGGGGCGAGCCCGCCGAGCCCGCCGCGGGCCACGGCGAGCTCGGCGAGGCCCGCGCCGACGCGCCAGGGCCCGCGGCGGGCGGGGGCGAGCCCGCCGAGCCCGCCGCGGGCCACGGCGAGCTCGGCGAGGCCCGCGCCGACGCGCCAGGGCCCGCGGCGGGCGGGGGCGAGCCCGCCGAGCCCGCCGCGGGCCACGGCCAGCTCGGCGAGGCCCGCGCCGACGCGCCAGGGCCCGCGGCGGGCGGGGGCGAGCCCGCCGAGCCCGCCGCGGGCCACGGCGAGCTCGGCGAGGCCCGCCCCGACGCGCCAGGGCCCGCGGCGGGCGGGGGAGAGCCCGCCGAGCCCGCCGCGGGCCACGGCGAGCTCGGCGAGGCCCGCGCCGACGCGCCAGGGCCCGCGGCGGGCGGGGGCGAGCCCGCCGAGCCCGCCGCGGGCCACGGCGAGCTCGGCGAGGCCCGCGCCGACGCGCCAGGGCCCGCGGCGGGCGGGGGCGAGCCCGCCGAGCCCGCCGCGGGCCACGGCCAGCTCGGCGAGGCCCGCGCCGACGCGCCAGGGCCCGGGGCGGGCGGGGGCGAGCCCGCCGAGCCCGCCGCGGGCCACGGCGAGCTCGGCGAGGCCCGCGCCGACGCGCCAGGGCCCGCGGCGGGCGGGGGCGAGCCCGCCGAGCCCGCCGCGGGCCACGGCGAGCTCGGCGAGGCCCGCGCCGACGCGCCAGGGCCCGCGGCGGGCGGGGGCGAGCCCGCCGAGCCCGCCGCGGGCCACGGCGAGCTCGGCGAGGCCCGCGCCGACGCGCCAGGGCCCGGGGCGGGCGGGGGCGAGCCCGCCGAGCCCGCCGCGGGCCACGGCCAGCTCGGCGAGGCCCGCGCCGACGCGCCAGGGCCCGCAGCGGGCGGGGGTGAGCCCGCCGAGCCCGCCGCGGGCCACGGCGAGCTCGGCGAGGCCCGCGCCGACGCGCCAGGGCCCGGGGCGGGCGGGGGCGAGCCCGCCGACCACGCCGGCGGGCCACGGCCAGCTCGGCGAGGCCCGCGCCGACGCGCCAGGGCCCGGGGCGGTCGGGGGCGAGCCCGCCGAGCCCGCCGCGGGCCACGGCGAGCTCGGCGAGGCCCGCGCCGACGCGCCAGGGCCCGCGGCGGGCGGGGGCGAGCCCGCCGAGCCCGCCGCGGGCCACGGCCAGCTCGGCGAGGCCCGCGCCGACGCGCCAGGGCCCGGGGCGGGCGGGGGCGAGCCCGCCGAGCCCGCCGCGGGCCACGGCGAGCTCGGCGAGGCCCGCGCCGACGCGCCAGGGCCCGCGGCGGGCGGGGGCGAGCCCGCCGAGCCCGCCGCGGGCCACGGCGAGCTCGGCGAGGCCCGCGCCGACGCGCCAGGGCCCGCGGCGGGCGGGGGCGAGCCCGCCGAGCCCGCCGCGGGCCACGGCGAGCTCGGCGAGGCCCGCGCCGACGCGCCAGGGCCCGGGGCGGGCGGGGGCGAGCCCGCCGAGCCCGCCGCGGGCCACGGCCAGCTCGGCGAGGCCCGCGCCGACGCGCCAGGGCCCGCAGCGGGCGGGGGTGAGCCCGCCGAGCCCGCCGCGGGCCACGGCGAGCTCGGCGAGGCCCGCGCCGACGCGCCAGGGCCCGGGGCGGGCGGGGGCGAGCCCGCCGACCACGCCGGCGGGCCACGGCCAGCTCGGCGAGGCCCGCGCCGACGCGCCAGGGCCCGGGGCGGTCGGGGGCGAGCCCGCCGAGCCCGCCGCGGGCCACGGCGAGCTCGGCGAGGCCCGCGCCGACGCGCCAGGGCCCGGGGCGGGCGGGGGCGAGCCCGCCGAGCCCGCCGCGGGCCACGGCGAGCTCGGCGAGGCCCGCGCCGACGCGCCAGGGCCCGCGGCGGGCGGGGGCGAGCCCGCCGAGCCCGCCACGGGCCACGGCGAGCTCGGCGAGGCCCGCGCCGACGCGCCAGGGCCCGCGGCGGGCGGGGGCGAGCCCGCCGAGCCCGCCGCGGGCCACGGCCAGCTCGGCGAGGCCCGCGCCGACGCGCCAGGGCCCGCGGAGGGCGGGGGCGAGCCCGCCGAGCCCGCCGCGGGCCACGGCGAGCTCGGCGAGGCCCGCCCCGACGCGCCAGGGCCCGGGGCGGGCGGGGGCGAGCCCGCCGAGCCCGCCGCGGGCCACGGCGAGCTCGGCGAGGCCCGCGCCGACGCGCCAGGGCCCGCGGCGGGCGGGGGCGAGCCCGCCGAGCCCGCCGCGGGCCACGGCGAGCTCGGCGAGGCCCGCGCCGACGCGCCAGGGCCCGGGGCGGGCGGGGGCGAGCCCGCCGAGCCCGCCGCGGGCCACGGCGAGCTCGGCGAGGCCCGCGCCGACGCGCCAGGGCCCGCGGCGGGCGGGGGCGAACCCGCCGAGCCCGCCGCGGGCCACGGCGAGCTCGGCGAGGCCCGCGCCGACGCGCCAGGGCCCGCGGCGGGCGGGGGCGAGCCTGCCGAGCCCGCCGCGGGCCACGGCGAGCTCGGCGAGGCCCGCGCCGACGCGCCAGGGCCCGGGGTGGGCGGGGGCGAGCCCGCCGAGCCCGCCGCGGGCCACGGCGAGCTCGGCGAGGCCCGCGCCGACGCGCCAGGGCCCGCGGCGGGCGGGGGCGAGCCCGCCGAGCCCGCCGCGGGCCACGGCCAGCTCGGCGAGGCCCACGCCGACGCGCCAGGGCCCGCGGCGGGCGGGGGCGAGCCGCCGAGCCCGGCGCGGGCCACGGCGAGCTCGGCGAGGCCCGCGCCGACGCGCCAGGGCCCGGGGCGGGCGGGGGCGAGCCCGCCGAGCCCGCCGCGGGCCACGGCGAGCTCGGCGAGGCCCGCGCCGACGCGCCAGGGCCCGGGGCGGGCGGGGGCGAGCCCGCCGAGCCCGCCGCGGGCCACGGCGAGCTCGACGAGGCCCGCGCCGACGCGCCAGGGCCCGCTGCGGGCGGGGGCGAGCCCGCCGAGCCCGCCGCGGGCCGCGGCGAGCTCGGCGAGGCCCGCGCCGACGCGCCAGGGCCCGGGGCGGGCAGGGGCGAGCCCGCCGAGCCCGCCGCGGGCCACGGCGAGCTCGGTGAGGCCCGCACCGACGCGCCAGGGCCCGCGGCGGGCGGGGGCGAGCCCGCCGAGCCCGCCGCGGGCCACGGCGAGCTCGGCGAGGCCCGCGCCGACACGCCAGGGCTCGCGGCGGACGGGGGCGAGCCCGCCGAGCCCGCCGCGGGCCACGGCGAGCTCGGCGAGGCCCGCGCCGACGCGCCAGGGCCCGCGGCGGGCGGGGGCGAGCCCGCCGAGCCCGCCGCGGGCCACGGCGAGCTCGGCGAGGCCCGCGCCGACGCGCCAGGGCCCGGGGCGGGCGGGGCGAGCCCGCCGAGCCCGCCGCGGGCCACGGCGAGCTCGGCGAGGCCCGCGCCGACGTGCCAGGGCCCGGGGCGGGCGGGGACGAGCCCGCCGAGCCCGCCGCGGGCCACGGCGAGCTCGGCGAGGCCCGCGCCGACACGCCAGGGCTCGCGGCGGACGGGGGCGAGCCCGCCGAGCCCGCCGCGGGCCACGGCGAGCTCGGCGAGGCCCGCGCCGACGCGCCAGGGCCCGCGGCGGGCGGGGGCGAGCCCGCCGAGCCCGCCGCGGGCCACGGCGAGCTCGGCGAGGCCCGCGCCGACGCGCCAGGGCCCGGGGCGGGCGGGGGCGAGCCCGCCGAGCCCGCCGCGGGCCACGGCGAGCTCGGGGAGGCCCGCGCCGACGCGCCAGGGCCCGCGGCGGGCGGGGGCGAGCCCGCCGAGCCCGCCGCGGGCCACGGCGAGCTCGGCGAGGCCCGCGCCGACGCGCCAGGGCCCGGGGCGGGCGGGGGCGAGCCCGCCGAGCCCGCCGCGGGCCACGGCGAGCTCGGCGAGGCCCGCGCCGACGCGCCAGGGCCCGCGGCGGGCGGGGGCGAGCCCGCCGAGCCCGGCGCAGGCCACGGCGAGCTCGGCGAGGCCCGCGCCAACGCGCCAGGGCCCGCGGCGGGCGGGGGCGAGCCCGCCGAGCCCGCCGCGGGCCACGGCCAGCTCGGCGAGGCCCGCGCCGACGCGCCAGGGCCCGCGGCGGGCGGGGGGCGAGCCCGCCGAGCCCGCCGCGGGCCACGGCCAGCTCGGCGAGGCCCGCGCCGACGCGCCAGGCCCGCGGCGGGCGGGGGCGAGCCCGCCGAGCCCGCCGCGGGCCACGGCGAGCTCGGCGAGGCCCGCGCCGACGCGCCAGGGCCCGCGGCGGGCGGGGGCGAGCCCGCCGAGCCCGGCGCGGGCCACGGCGAGCTCGGCGAGGCCCGCGCCGACGCGCCAGGGCCCGGGGCGGGCGGGGGCGAGCCCGCCGAGCCCGCCGCGGGCCACGGCGAGCTCGGCGAGGCCCGCGCCGACGCGCCAGGGCCTGCTGCGGGCGGGGGCGAGCCCGCCGAGCCCGCCGCGGGCCGCGGCGAGCTCGGCGAGGCCCGCGCCGACGCGCCAGGGCTCGCGGCGGACGGGGGCGAGCCCGCCGAGCCCGCCGCGGGCCACGGCGAGCTCGGCGAGGCCCGCGCCGACGCGCCAGGGCCCGCGGCGGGCGGGGGCGAGCCCGCCGAGCCCGGCGCGGGCCACGACGAGCTCGGCGAGGCCCGCGCCGACGCGCCAGGGCCCGCGGCGGGCAGGGGCGAGCCCGCCGAGCCCGCCGCGGGCCACGGCGAGCTCGGCGAGGCCCGCGCCGACGCGCCAGGGCCCGGGGTGGGCGGGGGCGAGCCCGCCGAGCCCGGCGCGGGCCACGGCGAGCTCGGCGAGGCCCGCGCCGACGCGCCAGGGCTCGCAGCGGGCGGGGGCGAGCCCGCCGAGCCCGCCGCGGGCCACGGCGGGCTCGGCGAGGCCCGCGCCGACGTGCCAGGGCCCGCGACGGGCGGGGGCGAGCCCGCCGAGCCCGCCGCGGGCCACGGCGAGCTCGGCGAGGCCCACGCCGACGCGCCAGGGCCCGCGGCGGGCGGGGGCGAGCCCGCCGAGCCCGCCGCGGGCCACGGCGAGCTCGGCGAGGCCCGCGCCGACGCGCCAGGGGCCCGCGGCGGGCGGGGGCGAGCCCGCCGAGCCCGCCGCGGGCCACGGCGAGCTCGGCGAGGCCCGCGCCGACGCGCCAGGGCCCGGGGTGGGCGGGGGCGAGCCCGCCGAGCCCGCCGCGGGCCACGGCGGGCTCGGCGAGGCCCGCGCCGACGCGCCAGGGCCCGCGACGGGCGGGGGCGAGCCCGCCGAGCCCGCCGCGGGCCACGGCGAGCTCGGCGAGGCCCGCGCCGACGCGCCAGGGCCCGCGGCGGGCGGGGGCGAGCCCGCCGAGCCCGGCGCGGGCCACGGCGAGCTCGGCGAGGCCCGCGCCGACGCGCCAGGGCCCGCGGCGGGCGGGGGCGAGCCCGCCGAGCCCGGCGCGGGCCACGGCGAGCTCGGCGAGGCCCGCGCCGACGCGCCAGGCCCGCGGCGGGCGGGGGCGAGCCCGCCGAGCCCGCCGCGGGCCACGGCGAGCTCGGCGAGGCCCGTGCCGACGCGCCAGGGCCCGGGGCGGGCGGGGGCGAGCCCGCCGAGCCCGCCGCGGGCCACGGCGAGCTCGGCGAGGCCCGCGCCGACGCGCCAGGGCCTGCTGCGGGCGGGGGCGAGCCCGCCGAGCCCGCCGCGGGCCGCGGCGAGCTCGGCGAGGCCCGCGCCGACGCGCCAGGGCTCGCGGCGGACGGGGGCGAGCCCGCCGAGCCCGCCGCGGGCCACGGCGAGCTCGGCGAGGCCCGCGCCGACGCGCCAGGGCCCGCGGCGGGCGGGGGCGAGCCCGCCGAGCCCGGCGCGGGCCACGACGAGCTCGGCGAGGCCCGCGCCGACGCGCCAGGGCCCGCGGCGGGCAGGGGCGAGCCCGCCGAGCCCGCCGCGGGCCACGGCGAGCTCGGCGAGGCCCGCGCCGACGCGCCAGGGCCCGGGGTGGGCGGGGGCGAGCCCGCCGAGCCCGGCGCGGGCCACGGCGAGCTCGGCGAGGCCCGCGCCGACGCGCCAGGGCTCGCAGCGGGCGGGGGCGAGCCCGCCGAGCCCGCCGCGGGCCACGGCGGGCTCGGCGAGGCCCGCGCCGACGTGCCAGGGCCCGCGACGGGCGGGGGCGAGCCCGCCGAGCCCGCCGCGGGCCACGGCGAGCTCGGCGAGGCCCACGCCGACGCGCCAGGGCCCGCGGCGGGCGGGGGCGAGCCCGCCGAGCCCGCCGCGGGCCACGGCGAGCTCGGCGAGGCCCGCGCCGACGCGTCAGGGCCCGCGGCGGGCGGGGGCGAGCCCGCCGAGCCCGCCGCGGGCCACGGCGAGCTCGGCGAGGCCCGCGCCGACGCGCCAGGGCCCGGGGTGGGCGGGGGCGAGCCCGCCGAGCCCGCCGCGGGCCACGGCGGGCTCGGCGAGGCCCGCGCCGACGCGCCAGGGCCCGCGACGGGCGGGGGCGAGCCCGCCGAGCCCGGCGCGGGCCACGGCGAGCTCGGCGAGGCCCGCGCCGACGCGCCAGGGCCCGCGGCGGGCGGGGGCGAGCCCGCCGAGCCCGGCGCGGGCCACGGCGAGCTCGGCGAGGCCCGCGCCGACGCGCCAGGGCCCGCGGCGGGCGGGGGCGAGCCCGCCGAGCCCGGCGCGGGCCACGGCGAGCTCGGCGAGGCCCGCGCCGACGCGCCAGGGCCCGGGGCGGGCGGGGGCGAGCCCGCCGAGCCCGCCGCGGGCCACGGCGAGCTCGGCGAGGCCCGTGCCGACGCGCCAGGGCCCGGGGCGGGCGGGGGCGAGCCCGCCGAGCCCGCCGCGGGCCACGGCGAGCTCGGCGAGGCCCGCCCCGACGCGCCAGGGCCCGCGGCGGGCGGGGGCGAGCCCGCCGAGCCCGCCGCGGACCACGGCGAGCTCGGCGAGGCCCGCGCCGACGCGCCAGGGCCCGCGGCGGGCGGGGGAGAGCCCGCCGAGCCCGCCGCGGGCCACGGCGAGCTCGGCGAGGCCCGCGCCGACGCGCCAGGGCCCGCGGCGGGCGGGGCGAGCCCGCCGAGCCCGCCGCGGGCCACGGCCAGCTCGGCGAGGCCCGCGCCGACGCGCCAGGGCCCGGGGCGGGCGGGGCGAGCCCGCCGAGCCCGCCGCGGGCCACGGCGAGCTCGGCGAGGCCCGCCCCGACGCGCCAGGGCCCGGGGCGGGCGGGGGAGAGGCCCGCCGAGCCCGCCGCGGGCCACGGCGAGCTCGGCGAGGCCCGCGCCGACGCGCCAGGGCCCGCGGCGGGCGGGGGCGAGCCCGCCGAGCCCGCCGCGGGCCACGGCGAGCTCGGCGAGGCCCGCGCCGACGCGCCAGGGCCCGCGGCGGGCGGGGGCGAGCCCGCCGAGCCCGCGGCGGGCCACGGCCAGCTCGGCGAGGCCCGCGCCGACGCGCCAGGGCCGGGGCGGGCGGGGGCGAGCCCGCCGAGCCCGCCGCGGGCCACGGCGAGCTCGGCGAGGCCCGCCCCGACGCGCCAGGGCCCGGGGCGGGCGGGGGAGAGCCCGCCGAGCCCGCCGCGGGCCACGGCGAGCTCGGCGAGGCCCGCGCCGACGCGCCAGGGCCCGCGGCGGGCGGGGGCGAGCCCGCCGAGCCCGCCGCGGGCCACGGCGAGCTCGGCGAGGCCCGCGCCGACGCGCCAGGGCCCGCGGCGGGCGGGGGCGAGCCCGCCGAGCCCGCCGCGGGCCACGGCGAGCTCGGCGAGGCCCGCGCCGACGCGCCAGGGCCCGGGGCGGGCGGGGGCGAGCCCGCCGAGCCCGCCGCGGGCCACGGCGAGCTCGGCGAGGCCCGCGCCGACGCGCCAGGGCCCGGGGCGGGCGGGGGCGAGCCCGCCGAGCCCGCCGCGGGCCACGGCGAGCTCGGCGAGGCCCGCGCCGACGCGCCAGGGCCCGCGGCGGGCGGGGGCGAGCCCGCCGAGCCCGACGCGGGCCACGGCGAGCTCGGCGAGGCCCGCGCCGACGCGCCAGGGCCCGCGGCGGGCGGGGGTGAGCCCGCCGAGCCCGGCGCGGGCCACGGCCAGCTCGGCGAGGCCCGCGCCGACGCGCCAGGGCCCGCGGCGGGCGGGGGCGAGCCCGCCGAGCCCGCCGCGGGCCACGGCGAGCTCGGCGAGGCCCGCGCCGACGCGCCAGGGCCCGGGGCGGGCGGGGGCGAGCCCGCCGAGCCCGCCGCGGGCCACGGCGAGCTCGGCGAGGCCCGCGCCGACGCGCCAGAGCCCACGGCGGGCGGGGGCGAGCCCGCCGAGCCCGCCACGGGCCACGGCGAGCTCGGCGAGGCCCGCGCCGACGCGCCAGGGCCCGCGGCGGGCGGGGGCGAGCCCGCCGAGCCCGCCGCGGGCCACGGCCAGCTCGGCGAGGCCCGCGCCGACGCGCCAGGGCCCGGGGCGGGCGGGGGCGAGCCCGCCGAGCCCGCCGCGGGCCACGGCGAGCTCGGCGAGGCCCGCCCCGACGCGCCAGGGCCCGCGGCGGGCGGGGGCGAGCCCGCCGAGCCCGCCGCGGGCCACGGCGAGCTCGGCGAGGCCCGCGCCGACGCGCCAGGGCCCGCGGCGGGCGGGGGCGAGCCCGCCGAGCCCGCCGCGGGCCACGGCGAGCTCGGCGAGGCCCGCGCCGACGCGCCAGGGCCCGCGGCGGGCGGGGGCGAGCCCGCCGAGCCCGCCGCGGGCCACGGCGAGCTCGGCGAGGCCCGCGCCGACGCGCCAGGGCCCGGGGCGGGCGGGTGCGAGCCCGCCGAGCCCGCCGCGGGCCACGGCGGGCTCGGCGAGGCCCGCGCCGACGCGCCAGGGCCCGGGGCGGGCGGGGGCGAGCCCGCCGAGCCCGCCGCGGGCCACGGCGAGCTCGGCGAGGCCCGCGCCGACGCGCCAGGGCCCGGGGCGGGCGGGGGCGAGCCCGCCGAGCCCGCCGCGGGCCACGGCGAGCTCGGCGAGGCCCGCGCCGACGCGCCAGGGCCCGCGGCGGGCGGGGGCGAGCCCGCCGAGCCCGCCGCGGGCCACGGCGAGCTCGGCGAGGCCCGCGCCGACGCGCCAGGGCCCGCGGCGGGCGGGGGCGAGCCCGCCGAGCCCGCCGCGGGCCACGGCCAGCTCGGCGAGGCCCACGCCGACGCGCCAGGGCCCGCGGCGGGCGGGGGTGAGCCCGCCGAGCCCGGCGCGGGCCACGGCGAGCTCGGCGAGGCCCGCGCCGACGCGCCAGGGCCCGCGGCGGGCGGGGGCGAGCCCGCCGAGCCCGCCGCGGGCCACGGCGAGCTCGGCGAGGCCCGCGCCGACGCGTCAGGGCCCGCGGCGGGCGGGGGCGAGCCCGCCGAGCCCGCCGCGGGCCACGGCGAGCTCGGCGAGGCCCGCGCCGACGCGCCAGGGCCCGGGGCGGGCGGGGGCGAGCCCGCCGAGCCCGCCGCGGGCCACGGCGAGCTCGACGAGGCCCGCGCCGACGCGCCAGGGCCCGCTGCGGGCGGGGGCGAGCCCGCCGAGCCCGCCGCGGGCTGCGGCGAGCTCGGCGAGGCCCGCGCCGACGCGCCAGGGCCCGCGGCGGGCAGGGGCGAGCCCGCCGAGCCCGCCGCGGGCCACGGCGAGCTCGGCGAGGCCGCACCGACGCGCCAGGGCCCGCGGCGGGCGGGGGCGAGCCCGCCGAGCCCGCCGCGGGCCACGGCGAGCTCGGCGAGGCCCGCGCCGACACGCCAGGGCTCGCGGCGGACGGGGGCGAGCCCGCCGAGCCCGCCGCGGGCCACGGCGAGCTCGGCGAGGCCCGCGCCAACGCGCCAGGGCCCGCGGCGG
>NW_027182768.1:7500-67233 GCF_040807025.1 Struthio camelus | reverse complement strand
CTCCCTTGGAGGGAAGGAGAAGATGCTGGAGACGCAGGCGTGGAGGAGGCTGTTGGTGTGGCTGTCCTCCAGCACTGGCCTCACTTTGCTGCCGGGAGAGAGGAGCACCCATTGGACACAGGGCTGGCAGCACAGCCCTGCTGCCCCAGCAATGGGGAGGCATCTGTTGCGGAGGGCGAGTTCAGAGCGGCCCTGGGAGCGGTGGGGGAGCCCTGTGGGCAGCCTCCTCCTCCTGCAGGGACACTGGCCCAGGGAGAGAGACCAGTGCTGGCCAGGGGAGAAGCATGCCCTCTCCTCCTGCTGCCTCCCGCTTGCGGGGGGAAAAGGCTGCAACACCCTGCGGAGCCCCAGGGACCGCTCCCTCTGCCTTCCTGTCTGCCCCGGGGTTGGGCCCAGAGCAGGGCAGAGCAGAGGCCCAGCACATAGCACCATCGCACTCCGCCCAGCGTGGGGCATGCCTTCGAGCCAGGCCCAGCGCGGTTGGCACTGAGCTAGGGGGAAGTTGGGGCTAAGCCAAGGCATGGGGCAGGTACCTCATGGCGGTGATGGCGAGCAGGGCTTGCTGCCGCACTGCTATGCCCTGCGCGTCGCGGGGCTCCTCTTCCAACAGCACCTGGGCAGCACAACCAGCATGGCCCATGGCCACTGCCAGCACCCAGCCAGGGGTCTGCTGGGTGGCCAGAGCCCCTGGGCCCCCATCCCACCACTGGCACCCAGCGCAGCCCCTCGCTGCAGAGCTCCCAGCTCACAGGGCATCCCAGCGGCCCCCAAATCCCTCCGCAGGAGAGCTCTGTGTCCACAAGGGCCTGCCCCAGCCCTCTGCGTGCCCAGGGGCCCCAGCCCTGCTCTCACTGGGCTCTCAGGGCCGTGCTGCTCTTGCCCCCTCCTACCGACGGCCTCACCTTGATCTCCTCTGCCAGGGCAGCTTTGCTGCACAGGTCGGACCCGTCTCCCCCCAGGGCCTCGGTGCCCGCACCTTTGCAGAGGCTACAGATGGAGGCCAGAAACTGCAGCTTCTGGGCCTCTTCCTGAAGGCAAGGGACGAGAGAGCCAAGCGGGGAGCGTGAGAGGGGTGAGGCATGGCCTGCAGGGCCAGAGCAGTGGAGGGGGGCCGTGAGGTGGTGGGCGTTGGTGGGGAGCAGCTGTGCACAGCCAGCAGCCCTGCAGCAGCTGCAGAGCAGGCAGCAGCCACGGAGGGACCCGGCCAGGAGATGCCCGGCGGGGCCCAGCTGGCAATATCTGCAGGTACCTTCTCGGTGGCCCTGAGAAAGGCCTGGATGTGCTGCCGGGCTTCCTGCTCCTCTTGCTGCCAAGTCAGGTCGCTGGCGGCAGAGAAACCTGGCTCTGATAAACACAGAGAGTAGGGAGAGCTGCTGGAGCTGGGAGCAGGCATTAGAGAGCGGGGGAAGAGCTGTGGCCGCTGCCCCGCCCCGGGCCTGCTCCCACGTTCCCAGCAAGGCCCGGGTCGGGGGCTGGCACGGGGCCTTGCTGCCCCATTTGCCCCGTTCTTGTCAGGGCCAGGAGGTGGCCAGCACATGGGGTGCGATGCTGGAGCCCAGCGAGGGAGGGCAAAGCCGCGGGCGGCTGTGCTGAGATGAGCAAGTGGCTGGCAGCCAGGCAGGACAGGCCCCAGGCCCCAGGCCCCCGGCCGCAGGCCCCAGACCCCAGGCCCCAGCACGGCTGGCCCTTGCTGCCTGAGCTGCCTCTGCCAGCCTGTCCCTGGGAGCAGGAGCTGGAGGCCCCTCTGCTCCACTCGCTCCCTGGGCATGCTGTGCCGGGGCTGGCTCCGGAGCCCAGCGCCGGGCCCACCATGGCTCCAGGTGCCTGGGAAGGCCAGCTCCAGCGTGCCGGGGAGACGGGCACCCGGTGCGGAGCCCGGTGCGCTCAGAGCCGCCAGCTCTGCCAGCCCAGTGGGCTCCACTCACCCAGCCCCTGTGCCTGGGGCTCTCTGAGGCGGTCCAGCTGGTGCTGAGAGCTGCCCCAGCCAGGGGCTTGGGGCTGCTCCCAGGCCACCCTGGGGGTGCTGGGCGGTCTCCTCGCCATCCTGTGGGGAGGAGGAAAGATACTGTGAGGTGGGCATGCGGGAGCCTGCGGTTTGGCCTGGCCCCATGGCAACGCTGCCGGCATGGGGAGGCCGCAGGGCTGCGGGAGCCAGCAGCGGGTCATGGGGGGAAAGCCATGGGCCACGGTGTTTCCAGAAGCAGTAAGTGCCCGGGAAAAGGGGGCTGGCTGCAGCCTGGAAAGACGGCCAACATCCAACTGGACTTGGCAGCAGATGGCACTGGAGAAGTCGGAGCGTGTGGCTGCGATGTCCCCAAGCGACAACTTTGGCTCCGACCAAGGGCCCGCGGCAGCCGAGGGCTCGCCTTGTGCCACGGCCCCAGCAGAGCCGCACAGCCCCGTCCCTCTCACCTGGCTCAGGAGCCGAGGAGGCGGCAGGAAAGAGCAGAGCTCCTCACGGCTGCCTGGAGGCGGCAGGGAAAGACTTGGCCTGAGCTCGGGGTGCTCCTCAGCGAGATCCTGCTGCTCAGGCCCTAGGCCTGTTCCCGTCCCCCGGGACAATGAGGGGCTGAGGCTGTGCCCGCACCTGGCAGCGTGTCACAATGGGCCCTGCCCGGGGGCTGGTGCCAGGAAGGGCAGCTGGCCCCTGGGAGGGGCCCGCGGGGATCGCCCACTGAGGGGAACACCTCATTATCCCCACCTCCCAACAGGAATCAATGGGCTTCACAGCAACCACATGTTCTCCAAGGCAGAGAAGAAAAGCACAGCAAGAAAACCCCTGGGAGGCCAGAGCAAAGCCGGCCCTCCACACATGGGCTCCCAAAGAGGGAGGGTGGTTAGCACGGTTGTGAGCTGCGACATGCTGCTCTCCCACGTTCTCGCTCGGGGCCTTTATTAGAGAGGAGGTAAGCCTAGAACAGCGAGGGGAAGATGCAGGCTGAGTGACACAGGACGTGTGGAGAGAAAAGGGCCAAATCATCCTGGAGGCAGACGATCCTCCCTTCCTTGAGCGTCCCCGTCCTCCTCCGTGTCGCCTCTGGGCTCTGAGGGATGGCAAGTGAGGGCAGGAGGGATGGCAAGTTACCAGCAGCAAGCGGGCTGGGTGTCCCTCAGAGCAAAGAGGCAGCGACCTCTCAGGGCCAGGGTCACGGCCTTGTGCCGAGGGCTTTCCACTGCTGGAAAGCAGGAAGTATCTGTGGTCCTCTGCCCAGCCTGCAGGATCTCTGCAGCCACCACAAGCGTTGCTGTTGTCTTTGCTCGGTCATACGGGTGTAGTCTCACCAACAGCCACAGAGGTGGCCCTCCTCACCTCACCAAGGTGAGGTAGCCCAGCAGCTACAGCAGGAGCACCTGCAGCCCTGCCTGAGCTCTGAGCGCTACAGAAGCGGCTCTGTTCGCCAGGCTCCCCGTTTCCCAGCAGGTGCTTGGAGTGCAGCTCCTCCCGCAGCCACAGAAGCCAAGGAGCCCAGGCCACAGCTCTTGCAAACAGCCAGCACGCGCTCCCAAAAGTCAGCCAGAAAGAGCCCCGCTCTCTCTCCTCCCTTTCTCCAAGCTCCCGCTCCAGGCTTCTGGCGATCTTTTCAGCCCAGCGTGTTCAGCTTCTCTTTTCCCCTGCACACCTGAGCTGCGCGTTTCCTCCCAGAGCTGCGAGCGCAGCCGGGCAGGCAACCTTGCCAGGCACTTCAGTCCTAGCCCAGTTTGCGGGCACCCAAAAGCGGCAGGCATCTCCGCCACTCCAGACAAGTGTAGCCTGTGCACTGCAGTGCGCTGAGCAGCAGGCCACAAAGGTTGCCAGCAGCACGCACAGCGCCCGCAAAGGGGCAAACCTGAGTGACCCGGCCTTGGTAGCAGAACCCAAATGTGGAGCAAATGAGCTCCTGTGTGGCTCCCTCGTGGCGACCCGCACAGGCCCTCCATCCCACACCCACAGCTAGGGGCCAGCAGAGCAGCAGCAGCAGAGCAGCTGCGCGGCTTCTGGGCCACTGGTGGAAATGAGCTGGGAGGGATGTGGCAGGTCCTTGCGCATCGTCGCGCATGGCAGGGTGCCCAAGGGGGCGTGCAGCCAAGGCGGGCAGGAGCTGGGCCCCTTCCGGCAAGCGGGGCCACAAGCGACACCACCGGAGTGACGCAGGCACGCGTCACCTGCCTGCGCTGGACCCCTCTGGCACTCGAGCCGAGCCTGCCAACCACACCGACGTGTTCCTGCCCCGGAAGTCCTGGGCCAGTCATGCGAGCATTCAGAACAAGCCTCCGTGGGGGAACGGGCATGGCATGAACGGGGAAATGACGAGGCAGCAATGCAGGAAACAAAAACACAGGCCGTCTCATTAGCGGGGATGTTCTGCATTGGAGATGAGCTTGTCAGGGGACGGCCACCTCTGCAAAGCGGGCCTCTGCGCCTGAGGCAGTGCAGGACCAGGAGAAAAGGCAGCCCGAGTCCTCCCTCTCTCACCCACTTCTCCCGCAGCCTCCTCCTTGGCAAGCAGGCGAGTCTGAAGCCCTTTTGCCTCCAAGGGAAGGTCTTGCTCAGAGAGCAGCTGGGGCTTGGCTGAGGTGGCTTGTGGGTTAGAGGCTAGGCAGGAGCCTTCTTGGGCCTGCTTGCTCTTTGCAGGCCCTTGGCAGCACGAGGCAAAGGCGGCCGTGTGCCTGGGCCCTGCACGGCCTCCAGCTCCCGGCCCGCCAGGCGCCTTGGCTCCCTCGTGGCAGGGTGCCGGGCTGCTCCTCACACAACCCCCTGCTCTGCTTCCTCCCTGCCCTCCCTCCCAGGTGCCCCTCCAGCCACCAGGCATGTCCTGCTACGACCAGTGCCTGCCACGCCGGCCCTGTGGCCCCACTCCGCTGGCCAACAGCTGCCACGAGCCCTGGCTCACGCAGTGCCAGAACTCCACCGTTGTCATCCAGTCCTCTGCCGTGGTGCTGAGCCTGCCCGGCCCATCCTCAGCTCCTGCCCGCAAAACACCGTCGTGGCATCCTCCACCTCCGCTGCTCTTGGCAGCATCCTCAGCTGCCACGGAGTCCCCATCACCTCCGCGTGCTGTGACCTCTCCAGCATCTCTAGGCGCTACTGTGGCACAACGTGCCCCCCCTGCTAAGGCCGCTGCCAACACGCCCGGATAAGCCACCCCTCCTACCCAACCCCGCCCCGGCCCCCAGCCCCCGGCCCCCGCCGCAACTCAGACCACCAAAGTGGACGCACAACGCAGCTTCGGGCCGTTGCTGGCAGAACAACCTGACCAGCCTTGCCTCCTCCTGCAACGGCTGGCTGGAAAGGGCCAGCCTGGGCTCCCTGAAAACATGGCCAATGCCCAGCTTGCCCTTCTTCCACTCTTTTCCTTCTCCCCCTTGCCTGTGTTGCCTTCTGCTGCCCTGGGCCCTGCTCTGCACCCCCGCAAAGCCTGGCTGGGGGCAACTTCTGGCTGCTCTTCTGCTGAGAGGCAGGCCACTGGCACCCTGCGGCAACCCTAGTGTGGTCCCGCTGAGAGGGGGCAGCCTCTCAGCTGCCCTCAGCTGCCAGTGATCCGTGGCAATTTCTTGTTACACCTCTAGCCTCAGCTGAGGGGAGAGATTACAGCGCTTGCGCTCCCCAAGCATCCATGCTCTGCTGGCGGCAGAGGAGCAACTCCTGAGGCAACGCTGGGCTCAGGTGAGCGCTCAGGCACGCGAGGCCCCCCCCCGTGGACCAGGCAAGAGTGCCTTCACGAGCCTCCTGCCCATGTTTCAGGGCACAGCCCCCTTCTGCAGCCTCATCCCGCCCAGCGTCATCGCTCCGGGCACTGGCCACCTTCTTGCCATGCCCAGAGACCAAGGCCTCACCTCTTCCCCCACCGACACCTGCAGCCCTGGCACTGGCAGGAGTTGCCTGGCCCCAAGCAGCTGCAGCTCCTCACGCTGCCCACGTGCCCCAGCAGCTCCCTCTCTCTCTACTTGTCCCCCGGGGCAGTCCCAGGGCCTGAGCACCAGTACTGCCCTGGGAACATGCTGGCACAAGGCAGTCACCACCCCAAACATAGGGCACACGCTGCAGTCTCCCCACCTGGCACCACGCAGCCCCGGGGAGCCCTGAGGCCTGCTGAGAGGCAGAAAAACCCAAAGCACATCTACGATGCCTGGAAGTCTTTCCCAGAGGAGCCTGTCCTTCACCTCATCGCACAGCACGGCCTGCACCCTTACCCCATGGGGCAGCAGAAGGTGGCCTGCGCACGCCGGCTGGTGCAGGGGTATTGGACAGGCAGCTCTGCCGGCACCGACGATGCAGGGCCGGGTGGCACAGAGCTGCTGGGGCACATCCTGGGCCTTTGCATGGCCCATTTCTCTCGCTTGCCTTTGTCGCGCCAAAAGAAAAGACACCTGCACTCATGGGGGAAAAGGGCTGCTCTTTGCTGGGAGCACAACTACGAGGTGAACTTGTAGCACGAGGCCAGCGAGGGGAGGTGCCAGAGGGCGAGCAGTCATGCTGCAGGCAGGGGCAGGTGCCAGGAATGCCCCCGGCTGCCTGGCACACTCAGGTGTCTTCGGCGTGCAGAGCACGGAGCATTTGGGAGCGCTCTTGGAGCTGTGCTAAAACAGAGTCGTCTCCCGGGGGAGGCCTCCACCTCTCCCACAGTCTCCGCAGCCTGCAGCATAGCGGCTGGCATCGGCCTCCTGACGGCTCCCGTGTTTGCACGGCATCCAGGATCAGGACGGTCTGAGCAGCCAGGCAGCGGATCGAGGGCCTGCCGTCCTCTAGCACCTCTTGGAGGACTGAGACAGACAGAAACAGAGCAGACATCAAGGCCAGGGAGCTGCAGAGAGCCCCAGCCTGCCCTGCCCTGCCCACAGGGCTGCCCCCACCCCTGCTCTTGTTTGGGCCAAGCGGGAGCAGGGGCATCCGCTGGAAATCACTGCTCACAAAGGCCCAAACTCCCCCACAGTACCCCACAATGTCTGCCTTCCACGCGGGGAGACAGAGCGCTCCTCGCCTGAGGCAGGCCAGGCAAGGCGAGCACAGCTCCCAGCTCTTTCCTCACCCCGCTCCAGCCCCGCATGACCCAGCGCTGCCCTCACTCACAAGTGCGGATGGCGGCGACTTTCTCTGCGCTCCTGTTCCTCATGTGCTGCGCGGCGAGCCCTAGGCACACACGGCCCATCACACCTCGTGGCCCCAGCAGCACAGCTCCCATCCAGCCCTGCCACTCTGGCCACGCGCCCTCCTCCCCTTGGGCAGGGCTGGGCCCGCCGTGGTCCCTGAGGCGCAGCACCCATGCAGGGCCTGGGGGGCTGAATGAGGCTCCCACCAGCCCCCAACATCGCCAGCCCTGCCTCGGCGGCCATCACTCCCAGCGCGACCAAGGAACTCTGGGACAGAGAGGGGTCCCGCGCGTTGTGGCTCACCTATGAACCTCACGGCCAACTCCCGCAAGGCCGCCTGCGGGCTCTCCAGGTACGGCAGGCTCTGGCAGAGGTACTTTTCTGCCCTGCTCCTGTCCTGCCCCAGCTGGAGAGAGCACAAGGCCACACGGTTGAGGCAGACCCTCGCCGGGCAGCCCAGCCGCTGCCTCCTGCCAGGGCCAGCCTCCCCCTTCCTCCCCTCCCAGGACACTCAGCGCCCCCTGACAGGAGCCGTGGGATGCTAAGCTTCAGGGGCAGCAGAGGGCAAAGGGTGGCCTGGCGGCGCTGAGAACCTCCGCACCCTGCTGCCAAGGCCCAGCCAGGCCTGGAGCCCCCGCAGCATCCTGGGGCTCCGTGCGGGCAAAGGGCACCGCTCCCGCGCCCCTCTGGGCCTGGGGGTCGGCGGAAAGGGAGCGTGCGTGCAGCTCCAGCCTGCGGGCTTGGGAGGTGGGGCTGCAGCAGTGCGGGAAGGGCACAGGCACCCCACGCATGGGCCTCTGGCCTCCTCCAGCTGGCTCCCAGGGGCTCTGCGGTTGTCCTTACCAGGCACTCGCCAATCCTCCAGGTCTGCAGCGTCTGCGTCAGGTACCAGAGCTGGTTCCACCTGAGGAACTGTGCTGCTCCCAGGAGGGTTTCCTGCGAGGCCTGCAGAGGAGCAGTGCTGAGGGGAGACATGGCCTGCGGCGGGCCAGGGGAACCAGTGCCCTGCCTCCCCTGCCTGTGCCCGCAGAGCTGTCCCTGGCCCCTGACAGCCTGCGCTCTCTCTGCCTCAGCAGGCAGAGGTGGCCATGGGCACCAGCACGCGGGGCAGCAGAGACAGCAGCTCACCCACAGGCTGCCACTGTCACCCTCCCTGCATCCCTGGGCAGGGCAGAAATGCACACCTGAGCCACACTGGGGGCCTGGTCACTCAGGTGGAAGAAGAGCAGGAGAAGGCTCCTCTGCACATGCTTCTTCAGGCACCGCTTGTATTTGCCCACCACAGTCTCCATGAGGGCTTTGAAGAGGCGCAGGGCATGCTTGCGCACCCGGCTGGACTCCTGGTGGGAGGCAGGCAGGGGGAAGGGCAGGACCTCATTCCCCCAGGAGCTGGGGGGGGGGGGGCTGCAGCCAGGTCACACGGGCCCCAGCACCAGGCAAGGCAGCACAGCGCATTGCCAGCCCGTGCCACGGCCCCGCAGTGCGGAGCTTCTCTAAGCCTGGTCGCGCTCACACCAGGCAGCAGCCAGCTAGGCAGGAGAGCAGCTACCGCAGGCCATGCAGGGAGGAGGAGGCAAGGCTGCCCTGCGCATCCGCTCCTGGCCACTGAGGCCCTGCGGCAGGCTTTGCCGGCACGGCTCGGCAAGCGGCAAGCGGCAAGCGGCAGGCACCGGCTGAGCGGGCACCGGCTGGGCTCTCAGAGCAAGCGTTGGCCTGTGCCTGCTGTGTGCAGGGGTTGGGCTGAGCACACAGCAGCCAGGTCCCAGGGTGGGGACCCTGACCTCCCCAGGGGCTCAACTGGCAAGGGAGAAGCTGTGGGGCGGTGGAGGCCAGCAGACAGCCCCCGGGGAGCACCGAGGGGCTCGGGTGGAGGAGGTCCTGCCAGAGGGCTGCGCTCGCAGGGCTGGACGGAGGCCACGTTGGCATTGCAGAGTGGCCACGTGCAGGGCGCCGGCTCCCACACCAGACGTGCATACGTACATCATCCAAGAGCGGCAGGAGCTTCTCCGCCAGCTGCAGAGCCACGGGGCCGGCCCGCTCCCTCTCCATGTGGCACAGCACGTTGCCCAGGATGCACAGGGCCTTCACGTTGACCTCCCGGTCGGCATCGTGCAGGCGCTCCATCACCTCTGGCAGCAGGCCCTGCAGTTTTCTGGCCTGCAGGAAACCCCCAACTTCCTTGTGGCCAAGCCATGGAAAAGGCCTTGGCACAAAGGCTTGCAGCAACAAAGGCCAAGCCTTTGGCGTTACCCACCGCCCCCTGCCTAGCCGCAGGCTGTCGACACGGCTTTGCCCTGCTGCCCCTGCTCACCATGTCAGGGCTCTCTGAGAGCACAAGGAGGCCTCGCAGCACCAGCCCGCGCATGACCAGGCGCCCAGTCCTCAGGTGCCTTTCGAAGAGGTGCAGCACACGCTCGTCCACGGCGGTGGAAAACTCAGAGCAGTTCAGCAGCTGAAACGCGCACAGCAGAGTGAGAGCCTGGCAGCGCTGGCAGGACTGGCCGCAGCGGACAGCCGCTGAGCGCTCTGCTCAGCCAGCCCTGGCCAAGGCCCCAGAGGCAGGCAGCGTGCAGCCAGCAGCCAGCAGGCACTGTGCAGGGCCCACAGGGCACCACGGCACACGGCACAGCTTCCCTCGCTACTCCTCCCGCCTCTGGCCCAGCTGCAGCCCCTCGGCCTCCTGCCTTGGAGAAGCTGAATGCAGAGCTCTGGCATGGAGGGTGCATGAAATGCAGGAGCTTGGGAGTGTCAGCCCAGCAGAAAGGGCCTCTCTGTGGGAAGGGGCCAAGCCGGGCCGTATGCAGAGGAGGGCCGGCACCTCCCCAGCTTCCCCGCCTCCTGTCCTGTTCCTTCCTGCCGCTGCCAGAGCGGAGTGGTTCCCGGCACGTCAGGGAAGCCCTGCGCGCCCTCAGGCCCACCTCAGTCAAGAAGGCCATGGAGGGGATTTCCCGCTGTGCATCCCTCGTGCTGAGAACCCGGAGCAGGTGGTGGAAGATCCAGTGGCACTCCTTTGTGGCGGTGGTCCTCAGCTGCCTGGCAGGGGGGAGAAGAGCCTGTGGGCCCTGAGGCCAGGCAGGCAAACCTGGGCCGGGCCTGCCACGCCATGTCTAGCCATTCTGGCAGGGACCAGCACACGCAGAGCAAGTGCGCGGCTGTACTCTGCCCCAGCAGCCAGAGGCATTTGCGCATGGACGGGCGGGCTTTCCTCACCGCACCGCTCCAGGAGGAAGCCTGTGTCTGACTCTGTTGCGTGCATCTTGGCAGTTGGCCGGCAAAATGCCCTTCCTCCTCTGCAGCCATGTCCTTCCCACACATCCCTCCCACTTTGGACTCCCATGGCCGGGGCTCTTCCCAGGTGCCTCTGGCCATGCTGCGCCCTTCCCGCTCTTTGGCCACACAGCTCGTGAGCAGGCTTGCAGGGGCCTGCGGTCGCCCTGCATGCGGACAGGCAGAGAGGGCTCTTACCTGGCCAGCAAAGTGATGCCTTGGTGGTGGCTCTCTGCGCAGACAAGCATGTCCCATCCGCCCTTCCTCTGCAGGACGCCAACCTGATCCCCATAGCCTGCCCAGTGCAGCAGGGCTTGCAGGGCCTGCAGAGCGGACCTGCAGGCAGAGCAAGGCACCGGTCATGCACAAAGCCCTGCTCCTGGCTCCGGAGCAGGGGGAGAGATGGGGGACTCAGAAGCCGCACCTGGCGCGGCTGCTTATGGGGCTGCATTTGTCCTCCTCGACACCTGGCTCGAAGAAGGCCTCGGCGTCCTGCAGCGCAGCCTCCGTGGCAAACGAGATTTGGAAGAGCAGAGCCACGCAGAGCATGGGGAACAAGGCCTTCCCCTGCTGCAAGGTGGGCTGCAGGAGGATCTCGCGCAGGGCCCTGGTTGCCTGCAGAAACACCCACGAGACGGCTGTCACTGCGGACATCTGCCAGGGGCACCGCTCGAGGAGCCCTTGCGGGGAGGCAGAGCGCGGCTCCGGCACTGTGGGCAGCCAAGGCAAAGGCAGATGGGCGGGGTGGGGGGTGGGGGGGCGGGGCACGCGCAGGCTGCCTGGTCTGGGGCAAGTGGCAGCGGGTCTCTGGGCCCTGCCCAGGGCACTAGGAGCCTTTGTGGCTGAGAGCGAGGGTGGTGCCAGCACAGCTCAGGGATGCGGCAGGCTGTCCTGGGCTGCCTAACCCAAGCCTTGTACGTTGCTCAGGCCACAACTGCCTCTGCCCCGCTCTGCCCCAGCCGCAGGCCCTGCCCCAGCCGCAGGCCCTGCTGCTGCTCTGGCTTTCCAGCCTGCTCAGTGAAGCAGGCGGATGCAGGAAGAGGGAGGAGAGGCAGCCTGCGGGCAGGGGCAGGCTGCGTGCGTGTGCACTGAAGGGCCCAAGCAGCGCTGGGCAGTCATGTGTGGCTCACACAGCAGATGCAAGATGCTGGACAGGGCCCCACTGGCCGTGTGGCAGGGGCACTGTGTGTGGGGGGCCCAGGGGAGGGCATGGGTTGGGGGTGGACTGGGAGGGTGGCCAGGGAGGGTGGCGGGCACCCGGCCTCTTGCCCCAGAGAGGGGAGCGCAGCCCTGGGGGGGAGCGACGTCTTATGCAGGAACTCACAGCCAGGGGCACGACGTGAGGTTCGTCGCTGACAAAGCAGACGCGCCTGCCCTGGCCCCTTCCCTGCAGCACAAAGAGCAGCTCCAGCAGGACCTTCTCGGCCGTCGCGGGCTGGGAGACCATCTCTCGCCACATGTCCGCGGCAACACTGCGGGCCCCGAGCGCTCGGTCAGTGGGGCCCCCCGAGCCGTAGCACTGGGGCCTGGGCTGTCCGTCAGCCCTGCCCTGCCCGCTCCCCCTCTCCAGGAGCCCAAAGAGCCCTGGGCGGGCAGGCAGGAGATGGTTGAGCCCACCGCCCTGTGTGCACGGTGGGAGCGCAGCAGCTGGTCTGCCCCTCAGGGTGTCCTGCAGCTCTGCCTGGCTTCAGCAGCCGCAGGCTCTCGGGGCCCTTCTGCCCAGGTGCTATTAGCCCTCAAGGCTGGCGGCCCCGTACCTGTCGCAAGGCACAGAGGCTGCCAGCAGGCTCCTCACTGCCTTGTCAGGGTAGAGGCAGGTCAGCTGGAGAAGGGTGCCAAGCAGGACGTGCCGGGCCCACTGATCGCTGATGTGCAGCAGGTTCTCATAGATGCAGCTCACGACGCGGGACACCTGGAGGGGGTATGGCTGAGAGCGGGGCTGCTGCAGGATGGCCGCAGTTTCTTCCGCTGCCTTGGCTGTCTGTTTCCCTTCCCATCCCGCTTGGCTGCACTCCAATGGAGTCAGAGCCAGGCAGCCCTGGATTTGCGGAGGAACAACCCCCACCCGCCGCCCAGAGCCCAGAGCCCGGAGGCCAGGGCACGCCAGCCGCAGCATGCTTACGTGCTGCAGCCGGGAGGCAGAGTGTCTCATGGCCAGAGCCAGCATGCGGGCAGCCGCCGTGGTGTCGTAGGCGCTGGAGTCTCTCATGCCCTCGATGGCCGTGAGGAGGACCTCGGTCATCTCGGAGGGGGAGAGGTATTTCCCAAAGATCTGGGGGAGGAAGGAGGGGAGGGAAGACACAGTGCCCTGAGCGCCGCCCCGGGGCTGCTTGTTTGCGGCGGGAGAAGAGCTCTGCAGAGCGAGACGTGGGGCAGAGCTGGGAGAGTGGCAGCAAGAGAGCGGGGAGCAGGGGCCCTGCCAGGCTGGCCGATGGCCTCGGGGACGATGTGGCCAGAGGGCCTTTGCGGTGAGGCAGATAGTGGGAGTCCCGGTGCCCCTGTGCTGGCCCTGCTGTGCCCTGAGAGGAGCCTCTTGCCTGCCCAGGCACAGTGGGAGCCCCCTGCGTGGGGCCTGTGAGGCTCTTGCAGCCAGCCACACTGATCACTGGCTGCTGGGCTCTGACCAAGCCCTCTGCCTGCCCGGGGCCATGTGTCCCAGCAAGGGAGGAGCTCCTTACCATGGTGGCGTCGCTGGCGCTCTTGGACCAGGAGAGCCAGAAGGTCTCGGCTTCCCAGTCCCCCTGGAGCCGAGGATGCTCTGCACTGTCCTCTGAAGGCTTCCCACCTGGGCAGGAGGGAAAACACAGCAGCGCAGTCAGTGGGGAAGATGGAGAGAATGCGATGGCAGCCTGAAGGCATCAGGCAGAAACCTGGCTGCCAGAGGAAAAGGCAGCCCTTTGCCTGTGGCCCGGGCTGAGGCAGCACGGCGGCTTACCTGTGCCCATGTCTCAGGGGTTTCTGCTCCTTCCTCTGGCTGAGGAGAGCAGCCGAGGTGACGGGGAGGGGGGGAGGGGATCTCGCCTGCCCTTGCTGGCGTGTGGGTGTGTGGCAGGGCCCAGCCCGCTCTGGCTTCTCTTACTCTCTCGCTGCAGGAGGAAGCTGCCGAGGTGGCAAAGAGCGTCGGCAGCCCCACGCCTGGTGTCCTCGTCCTCATCGTTGCAGCACAGTCTGAGACGTGCCACCAGCTGCCCCAGCATCTGGAAATGCTCCGTCCCCAAGGCAGCAGGGCTGGCGCACGCTCCTCCGCTGGGGCCGCAGCCCTGGGGAGGGAGGAAGGACTGGTAGCAGGGCTGACGGGAGCCACTGGTGCCAAAGCCCTGAACCCAGGCATGGGCCCCGTGCTGGTGCCCGAGGGAGCCAGAGCGCAGGAGGCGTCTGCCCAAGCCAGAGCGCAGGAGGCGTCTGCCCAGCCCTGCTCCAACTGCTGCCAATTAGCTGCAGCGCTGCGGGTCCCAGCCTGCCCACCCCTGCACCCTGCCAGCTCTTCTGCCCAGGCGAGGGGCAACGGCCCCTGCTGCCGAGCAGCCCCGACCCAGCAGCCAGCAGCCGTGGCACGGCCAGGAGCAGGCAGCCTCCCTGCACAGCCCTTGGAAGGCAATGGGACTTAATGTAGGCGGAGGAGTAAAAGACAACTGTCGCCAGGAAGGGCAGCCTCCCGGGCAGCCCCCGTGGTCCTCCCCTCCTCTCCTCTGCTGCTTCTGCTGCCTTGCCTTGCTCCGCAGCCCACAGCCTGGGCTCCTCTGCTCCAGCACCCAGCACCTAGCCCCCTTCTCAGCTCCTCTGCCTTCTCTCCTGGCCGCCGCAGCCCACCTCTGCCACTAACCAGCTCCAGGGGCCCCTCACCTCCCAGAGCGACGAGCTGGCCAGGAGTTTGCTTAGCTGCGCAACCTGGCCCACGGCCCTCTCCCGCTCAGCTGCCCGCTGAGACGCTGTGAAAGGCAGCAGGACCTGGCAGGAGAAAAGCTGCTGGTCAGCCCGCCAACGTGACAGCTGCTCCCACAGTGGCAGCTCTGCCCAGCGCCTGGCAGGCTTTGCAGTGGCCGTCAAGGCAGCCTGTCAAGTGGCGCAAAGCCCCAAACAGGGCTCCTGCCCCAAGGGTCCCCGGCTGGCTGTGCCTGCCCAGGGACGCAGCTGCATCCCATGCCCATGGCAGCCTCTGCTCCTTGGCCTGCCCTCCTCCAAAAACCACCCCATGGCCCCTGGGCAGGAGCACAGGGCTCTGGGGCAGCCAGCCGCTGGGGCCTGCAGTGAGGGCTCCGGATCTGGGCCGTTGGGAAGCCCAAATTACAAAGCTCCAGGCCTGGGCCCCCCTTGCAGGCCAGGCGGGGCCCTGCGCTGCTCTGCCCTGCTCAGATCTGGGGAGGACGCAGCAGGCCAGGGAGGCGCTGGAGCAGCAGTGCCGCCCGCCAGGTGCTGGGGGCCTGGCAAGGAGAGTCCAAGTCCTGCCTCTGCTTTGGCGCCAAGGGAGGTTTGGGGGGTGGCTGGCAGGCAGGGGCCGTGGGCAAGGCTCTGCCTGTGCATTGCACGAGGCTGGAGACATGGACTCTGAGAGCAGCCAGCAGACCCTGGGCTCCGCAAAGAGCGCGGGGGAGACCCCCTCTGCTCTCCGAGAGAGGCTGCCTGCCTGCAGCGTGCCTGGTGCTCTCCGTGGCTGGTGTGCATTCGAGGCGTCCCTTGCCCTCGGGGCGAGGGGCAGCCCCGCGAGAGCCCCGCTCTTTGCCGGTGCCGCACCTGCAAGATGCGCTGCAGCTCCAGCAGGCTCCCTGCGTGGGCACTGAATACCAGCTCCTGCAGCATGCTGTGCAGAGCCTCCAGAACCTGCAATGAGGACAGAGGCTGTGGCAGTGCTCCAGCAGTGCCTCCGACCCACAGGACACTGCCTTGATCGCCTCCTGCCGGGGCTGCCAGGGACACCGCGCTGCCCTGCAGCACCCAGGCAGAGGCCTCGAGGCAGGAGAGGGGCCGCAGGTGGAGCAGCCCGTGGCCACTGCCCCAGGCCCAACACTGGGGCAGGCCAAGAAGGGCTGAGGGAGGGAAAACAAAGACAAGGATCTTGCCCTGCCTTGCCTGGCACGGCCACCTCTCAGCACAGGGCAAGCTGCGACAAGCACGCAAGCATCAGCGGCTCTCCAGAGCTCCGCCAGGCAGCACTTACCTGGGCATAGAGAAGAGCCTCCGTGCTCTCCATGTCCTCCCTTGGAGGGAAGGAGAAGATGCTGGAGACGCAGGCGTGGAGGAGGCTGTTGGTGTGGCTGTCCTCCAGCACTGGCCTCACTTTGCTGCCGGGAGAGAGGAGCACCCATTGGACACAGGGCTGGCAGCACAGCCCTGCTGCCCCAGCAATGGGGAGGCATCTGTTGCGGAGGGCGAGTTCAGAGCGGCCCTGGGAGCGGTGGGGGAGCCCTGTGGGCAGCCTCCTCCTCCTGCAGGGACACTGGCCCAGGGAGAGAGACCAGTGCTGGCCAGGGGAGAAGCATGCCCTCTCCTCCTGCTGCCTCCCGCTTGCGGGGGGAAAAGGCTGCAACACCCTGCGGAGCCCCAGGGACCGCTCCCTCTGCCTTCCTGTCTGCCCCGGGGTTGGGCCCAGAGCAGGGCAGAGCAGAGGCCCAGCACATAGCACCATCGCACTCCGCCCAGCGTGGGGCATGCCTTCGAGCCAGGCCCAGCGCGGTTGGCACTGAGCTAGGGGGAAGTTGGGGCTAAGCCAAGGCATGGGGCAGGTACCTCATGGCGGTGATGGCGAGCAGGGCTTGCTGCCGCACTGCTATGCCCTGCGCGTCGCGGGGCTCCTCTTCCAACAGCACCTGGGCAGCACAACCAGCATGGCCCATGGCCACTGCCAGCACCCAGCCAGGGGTCTGCTGGGTGGCCAGAGCCCCTGGGCCCCCATCCCACCACTGGCACCCAGCGCAGCCCCTCGCTGCAGAGCTCCCAGCTCACAGGGCATCCCAGCGGCCCCCAAATCCCTCCGCAGGAGAGCTCTGTGTCCACAAGGGCCTGCCCCAGCCCTCTGCGTGCCCAGGGGCCCCAGCCCTGCTCTCACTGGGCTCTCAGGGCCGTGCTGCTCTTGCCCCCTCCTACCGACGGCCTCACCTTGATCTCCTCTGCCAGGGCAGCTTTGCTGCACAGGTCGGACCCGTCTCCCCCCAGGGCCTCGGTGCCCGCACCTTTGCAGAGGCTACAGATGGAGGCCAGAAACTGCAGCTTCTGGGCCTCTTCCTGAAGGCAAGGGACGAGAGAGCCAAGCGGGGAGCGTGAGAGGGGTGAGGCATGGCCTGCAGGGCCAGAGCAGTGGAGGGGGGCCGTGAGGTGGTGGGCGTTGGTGGGGAGCAGCTGTGCACAGCCAGCAGCCCTGCAGCAGCTGCAGAGCAGGCAGCAGCCACGGAGGGACCCGGCCAGGAGATGCCCGGCGGGGCCCAGCTGGCAATATCTGCAGGTACCTTCTCGGTGGCCCTGAGAAAGGCCTGGATGTGCTGCCGGGCTTCCTGCTCCTCTTGCTGCCAAGTCAGGTCGCTGGCGGCAGAGAAACCTGGCTCTGATAAACACAGAGAGTAGGGAGAGCTGCTGGAGCTGGGAGCAGGCATTAGAGAGCGGGGGAAGAGCTGTGGCCGCTGCCCCGCCCCGGGCCTGCTCCCACGTTCCCAGCAAGGCCCGGGTCGGGGGCTGGCACGGGGCCTTGCTGCCCCATTTGCCCCGTTCTTGTCAGGGCCAGGAGGTGGCCAGCACATGGGGTGCGATGCTGGAGCCCAGCGAGGGAGGGCAAAGCCGCGGGCGGCTGTGCTGAGATGAGCAAGTGGCTGGCAGCCAGGCAGGACAGGCCCCAGGCCCCAGGCCCCCGGCCGCAGGCCCCAGACCCCAGGCCCCAGCACGGCTGGCCCTTGCTGCCTGAGCTGCCTCTGCCAGCCTGTCCCTGGGAGCAGGAGCTGGAGGCCCCTCTGCTCCACTCGCTCCCTGGGCATGCTGTGCCGGGGCTGGCTCCGGAGCCCAGCGCCGGGCCCACCATGGCTCCAGGTGCCTGGGAAGGCCAGCTCCAGCGTGCCGGGGAGACGGGCACCCGGTGCGGAGCCCGGTGCGCTCAGAGCCGCCAGCTCTGCCAGCCCAGTGGGCTCCACTCACCCAGCCCCTGTGCCTGGGGCTCTCTGAGGCGGTCCAGCTGGTGCTGAGAGCTGCCCCAGCCAGGGGCTTGGGGCTGCTCCCAGGCCACCCTGGGGGTGCTGGGCGGTCTCCTCGCCATCCTGTGGGGAGGAGGAAAGATACTGTGAGGTGGGCATGCGGGAGCCTGCGGTTTGGCCTGGCCCCATGGCAACGCTGCCGGCATGGGGAGGCCGCAGGGCTGCGGGAGCCAGCAGCGGGTCATGGGGGGAAAGCCATGGGCCACGGTGTTTCCAGAAGCAGTAAGTGCCCGGGAAAAGGGGGCTGGCTGCAGCCTGGAAAGACGGCCAACATCCAACTGGACTTGGCAGCAGATGGCACTGGAGAAGTCGGAGCGTGTGGCTGCGATGTCCCCAAGCGACAACTTTGGCTCCGACCAAGGGCCCGCGGCAGCCGAGGGCTCGCCTTGTGCCACGGCCCCAGCAGAGCCGCACAGCCCCGTCCCTCTCACCTGGCTCAGGAGCCGAGGAGGCGGCAGGAAAGAGCAGAGCTCCTCACGGCTGCCTGGAGGCGGCAGGGAAAGACTTGGCCTGAGCTCGGGGTGCTCCTCAGCGAGATCCTGCTGCTCAGGCCCTAGGCCTGTTCCCGTCCCCCGGGACAATGAGGGGCTGAGGCTGTGCCCGCACCTGGCAGCGTGTCACAATGGGCCCTGCCCGGGGGCTGGTGCCAGGAAGGGCAGCTGGCCCCTGGGAGGGGCCCGCGGGGATCGCCCACTGAGGGGAACACCTCATTATCCCCACCTCCCAACAGGAATCAATGGGCTTCACAGCAACCACATGTTCTCCAAGGCAGAGAAGAAAAGCACAGCAAGAAAACCCCTGGGAGGCCAGAGCAAAGCCGGCCCTCCACACATGGGCTCCCAAAGAGGGAGGGTGGTTAGCACGGTTGTGAGCTGCGACATGCTGCTCTCCCACGTTCTCGCTCGGGGCCTTTATTAGAGAGGAGGTAAGCCTAGAACAGCGAGGGGAAGATGCAGGCTGAGTGACACAGGACGTGTGGAGAGAAAAGGGCCAAATCATCCTGGAGGCAGACGATCCTCCCTTCCTTGAGCGTCCCCGTCCTCCTCCGTGTCGCCTCTGGGCTCTGAGGGATGGCAAGTGAGGGCAGGAGGGATGGCAAGTTACCAGCAGCAAGCGGGCTGGGTGTCCCTCAGAGCAAAGAGGCAGCGACCTCTCAGGGCCAGGGTCACGGCCTTGTGCCGAGGGCTTTCCACTGCTGGAAAGCAGGAAGTATCTGTGGTCCTCTGCCCAGCCTGCAGGATCTCTGCAGCCACCACAAGCGTTGCTGTTGTCTTTGCTCGGTCATACGGGTGTAGTCTCACCAACAGCCACAGAGGTGGCCCTCCTCACCTCACCAAGGTGAGGTAGCCCAGCAGCTACAGCAGGAGCACCTGCAGCCCTGCCTGAGCTCTGAGCGCTACAGAAGCGGCTCTGTTCGCCAGGCTCCCCGTTTCCCAGCAGGTGCTTGGAGTGCAGCTCCTCCCGCAGCCACAGAAGCCAAGGAGCCCAGGCCACAGCTCTTGCAAACAGCCAGCACGCGCTCCCAAAAGTCAGCCAGAAAGAGCCCCGCTCTCTCTCCTCCCTTTCTCCAAGCTCCCGCTCCAGGCTTCTGGCGATCTTTTCAGCCCAGCGTGTTCAGCTTCTCTTTTCCCCTGCACACCTGAGCTGCGCGTTTCCTCCCAGAGCTGCGAGCGCAGCCGGGCAGGCAACCTTGCCAGGCACTTCAGTCCTAGCCCAGTTTGCGGGCACCCAAAAGCGGCAGGCATCTCCGCCACTCCAGACAAGTGTAGCCTGTGCACTGCAGTGCGCTGAGCAGCAGGCCACAAAGGTTGCCAGCAGCACGCACAGCGCCCGCAAAGGGGCAAACCTGAGTGACCCGGCCTTGGTAGCAGAACCCAAATGTGGAGCAAATGAGCTCCTGTGTGGCTCCCTCGTGGCGACCCGCACAGGCCCTCCATCCCACACCCACAGCTAGGGGCCAGCAGAGCAGCAGCAGCAGAGCAGCTGCGCGGCTTCTGGGCCACTGGTGGAAATGAGCTGGGAGGGATGTGGCAGGTCCTTGCGCATCGTCGCGCATGGCAGGGTGCCCAAGGGGGCGTGCAGCCAAGGCGGGCAGGAGCTGGGCCCCTTCCGGCAAGCGGGGCCACAAGCGACACCACCGGAGTGACGCAGGCACGCGTCACCTGCCTGCGCTGGACCCCTCTGGCACTCGAGCCGAGCCTGCCAACCACACCGACGTGTTCCTGCCCCGGAAGTCCTGGGCCAGTCATGCGAGCATTCAGAACAAGCCTCCGTGGGGGAACGGGCATGGCATGAACGGGGAAATGACGAGGCAGCAATGCAGGAAACAAAAACACAGGCCGTCTCATTAGCGGGGATGTTCTGCATTGGAGATGAGCTTGTCAGGGGACGGCCACCTCTGCAAAGCGGGCCTCTGCGCCTGAGGCAGTGCAGGACCAGGAGAAAAGGCAGCCCGAGTCCTCCCTCTCTCACCCACTTCTCCCGCAGCCTCCTCCTTGGCAAGCAGGCGAGTCTGAAGCCCTTTTGCCTCCAAGGGAAGGTCTTGCTCAGAGAGCAGCTGGGGCTTGGCTGAGGTGGCTTGTGGGTTAGAGGCTAGGCAGGAGCCTTCTTGGGCCTGCTTGCTCTTTGCAGGCCCTTGGCAGCACGAGGCAAAGGCGGCCGTGTGCCTGGGCCCTGCACGGCCTCCAGCTCCCGGCCCGCCAGGCGCCTTGGCTCCCTCGTGGCAGGGTGCCGGGCTGCTCCTCACACAACCCCCTGCTCTGCTTCCTCCCTGCCCTCCCTCCCAGGTGCCCCTCCAGCCACCAGGCATGTCCTGCTACGACCAGTGCCTGCCACGCCGGCCCTGTGGCCCCACTCCGCTGGCCAACAGCTGCCACGAACCCTGGCTCACGCAGTGCCAGAACTCCACCGTTGTCATCCAGCCCTCTGCCGTGGTGCTGAGCCTGCCCGGCCCATCCTCAGCTCCTGCCCGCAAAACACCGTCGTGGCATCCTCCACCTCCGCTGCTCTTGGCAGCATCCTCAGCTGCCACGGAGTCCCCATCACCTCCGCGTGCTGTGACCTCTCCAGCATCTCTAGGCGCTACTGTGGCACAACGTGCCCCCCCTGCTAAGGCCGCTGCCAACACGCCCGGATAAGCCACCCCTCCTACCCAACCCCGCCCCGGCCCCCAGCCCCCGGCCCCCGCCGCAACTCAGACCACCAAAGTGGACGCACAACGCAGCTTCGGGCCGTTGCTGGCAGAACAACCTGACCAGCCTTGCCTCCTCCTGCAACGGCTGGCTGGAAAGGGCCAGCCTGGGCTCCCTGAAAACATGGCCAATGCCCAGCTTGCCCTTCTTCCACTCTTTTCCTTCTCCCCCTTGCCTGTGTTGCCTTCTGCTGCCCTGGGCCCTGCTCTGCACCCCCGCAAAGCCTGGCTGGGGGCAACTTCTGGCTGCTCTTCTGCTGAGAGGCAGGCCACTGGCACCCTGCGGCAACCCTAGTGTGGTCCCGCTGAGAGGGGGCAGCCTCTCAGCTGCCCTCAGCTGCCAGTGATCCGTGGCAATTTCTTGTTACACCTCTAGCCTCAGCTGAGGGGAGAGATTACAGCGCTTGCGCTCCCCAAGCATCCATGCTCTGCTGGCGGCAGAGGAGCAACTCCTGAGGCAACGCTGGGCTCAGGTGAGCGCTCAGGCACGCGAGGCCCCCCCCCGTGGACCAGGCAAGAGTGCCTTCACGAGCCTCCTGCCCATGTTTCAGGGCACAGCCCCCTTCTGCAGCCTCATCCCGCCCAGCGTCATCGCTCCGGGCACTGGCCACCTTCTTGCCATGCCCAGAGACCAAGGCCTCACCTCTTCCCCCACCGACACCTGCAGCCCTGGCACTGGCAGGAGTTGCCTGGCCCCAAGCAGCTGCAGCTCCTCACGCTGCCCACGTGCCCCAGCAGCTCCCTCTCTCTCTACTTGTCCCCCGGGGCAGTCCCAGGGCCTGAGCACCAGTACTGCCCTGGGAACATGCTGGCACAAGGCAGTCACCACCCCAAACATAGGGCACACGCTGCAGTCTCCCCACCTGGCACCACGCAGCCCCGGGGAGCCCTGAGGCCTGCTGAGAGGCAGAAAAACCCAAAGCACATCTACGATGCCTGGAAGTCTTTCCCAGAGGAGCCTGTCCTTCACCTCATCGCACAGCACGGCCTGCACCCTTACCCCATGGGGCAGCAGAAGGTGGCCTGCGCACGCCGGCTGGTGCAGGGGTATTGGACAGGCAGCTCTGCCGGCACCGACGATGCAGGGCCGGGTGGCACAGAGCTGCTGGGGCACATCCTGGGCCTTTGCATGGCCCATTTCTCTCGCTTGCCTTTGTCGCGCCAAAAGAAAAGACACCTGCACTCATGGGGGAAAAGGGCTGCTCTTTGCTGGGAGCACAACTACGAGGTGAACTTGTAGCACGAGGCCAGCGAGGGGAGGTGCCAGAGGGCGAGCAGTCATGCTGCAGGCAGGGGCAGGTGCCAGGAATGCCCCCGGCTGCCTGGCACACTCAGGTGTCTTCGGCGTGCAGAGCACGGAGCATTTGGGAGCGCTCTTGGAGCTGTGCTAAAACAGAGTCGTCTCCCGGGGGAGGCCTCCACCTCTCCCACAGTCTCCGCAGCCTGCAGCATAGCGGCTGGCATCGGCCTCCTGACGGCTCCCGTGTTTGCACGGCATCCAGGATCAGGACGGTCTGAGCAGCCAGGCAGCGGATCGAGGGCCTGCCGTCCTCTAGCACCTCTTGGAGGACTGAGACAGACAGAAACAGAGCAGACATCAAGGCCAGGGAGCTGCAGAGAGCCCCAGCCTGCCCTGCCCTGCCCACAGGGCTGCCCCCACCCCTGCTCTTGTTTGGGCCAAGCGGGAGCAGGGGCATCCGCTGGAAATCACTGCTCACAAAGGCCCAAACTCCCCCACAGTACCCCACAATGTCTGCCTTCCACGCGGGGAGACAGAGCGCTCCTCGCCTGAGGCAGGCCAGGCAAGGCGAGCACAGCTCCCAGCTCTTTCCTCACCCCGCTCCAGCCCCGCATGACCCAGCGCTGCCCTCACTCACAAGTGCGGATGGCGGCGACTTTCTCTGCGCTCCTGTTCCTCATGTGCTGCGCGGCGAGCCCTAGGCACACACGGCCCATCACACCTCGTGGCCCCAGCAGCACAGCTCCCATCCAGCCCTGCCACTCTGGCCACGCGCCCTCCTCCCCTTGGGCAGGGCTGGGCCCGCCGTGGTCCCTGAGGCGCAGCACCCATGCAGGGCCTGGGGGGCTGAATGAGGCTCCCACCAGCCCCCAACATCGCCAGCCCTGCCTCGGCGGCCATCACTCCCAGCGCGACCAAGGAACTCTGGGACAGAGAGGGGTCCCGCGCGTTGTGGCTCACCTATGAACCTCACGGCCAACTCCCGCAAGGCCGCCTGCGGGCTCTCCAGGTACGGCAGGCTCTGGCAGAGGTACTTTTCTGCCCTGCTCCTGTCCTGCCCCAGCTGGAGAGAGCACAAGGCCACACGGTTGAGGCAGACCCTCGCCGGGCAGCCCAGCCGCTGCCTCCTGCCAGGGCCAGCCTCCCCCTTCCTCCCCTCCCAGGACACTCAGCGCCCCCTGACAGGAGCCGTGGGATGCTAAGCTTCAGGGGCAGCAGAGGGCAAAGGGTGGCCTGGCGGCGCTGAGAACCTCCGCACCCTGCTGCCAAGGCCCAGCCAGGCCTGGAGCCCCCGCAGCATCCTGGGGCTCCGTGCGGGCAAAGGGCACCGCTCCCGCGCCCCTCTGGGCCTGGGGGTCGGCGGAAAGGGAGCGTGCGTGCAGCTCCAGCCTGCGGGCTTGGGAGGTGGGGCTGCAGCAGTGCGGGAAGGGCACAGGCACCCCACGCATGGGCCTCTGGCCTCCTCCAGCTGGCTCCCAGGGGCTCTGCGGTTGTCCTTACCAGGCACTCGCCAATCCTCCAGGTCTGCAGCGTCTGCGTCAGGTACCAGAGCTGGTTCCACCTGAGGAACTGTGCTGCTCCCAGGAGGGTTTCCTGCGAGGCCTGCAGAGGAGCAGTGCTGAGGGGAGACATGGCCTGCGGCGGGCCAGGGGAACCAGTGCCCTGCCTCCCCTGCCTGTGCCCGCAGAGCTGTCCCTGGCCCCTGACAGCCTGCGCTCTCTCTGCCTCAGCAGGCAGAGGTGGCCATGGGCACCAGCACGCGGGGCAGCAGAGACAGCAGCTCACCCACAGGCTGCCACTGTCACCCTCCCTGCATCCCTGGGCAGGGCAGAAATGCACACCTGAGCCACACTGGGGGCCTGGTCACTCAGGTGGAAGAAGAGCAGGAGAAGGCTCCTCTGCACATGCTTCTTCAGGCACCGCTTGTATTTGCCCACCACAGTCTCCATGAGGGCTTTGAAGAGGCGCAGGGCATGCTTGCGCACCCGGCTGGACTCCTGGTGGGAGGCAGGCAGGGGGAAGGGCAGGACCTCATTCCCCCAGGAGCTGGGGGGGGGGGGGGGCTGCAGCCAGGTCACACGGGCCCCAGCACCAGGCAAGGCAGCACAGCGCATTGCCAGCCCGTGCCACGGCCCCGCAGTGCGGAGCTTCTCTAAGCCTGGTCGCGCTCACACCAGGCAGCAGCCAGCTAGGCAGGAGAGCAGCTACCGCAGGCCATGCAGGGAGGAGGAGGCAAGGCTGCCCTGCGCATCCGCTCCTGGCCACTGAGGCCCTGCGGCAGGCTTTGCCGGCACGGCTCGGCAAGCGGCAAGCGGCAAGCGGCAGGCACCGGCTGAGCGGGCACCGGCTGGGCTCTCAGAGCAAGCGTTGGCCTGTGCCTGCTGTGTGCAGGGGTTGGGCTGAGCACACAGCAGCCAGGTCCCAGGGTGGGGACCCTGACCTCCCCAGGGGCTCAACTGGCAAGGGAGAAGCTGTGGGGCGGTGGAGGCCAGCAGACAGCCCCCGGGGAGCACCGAGGGGCTCGGGTGGAGGAGGTCCTGCCAGAGGGCTGCGCTCGCAGGGCTGGACGGAGGCCACGTTGGCATTGCAGAGTGGCCACGTGCAGGGCGCCGGCTCCCACACCAGACGTGCATACGTACATCATCCAAGAGCGGCAGGAGCTTCTCCGCCAGCTGCAGAGCCACGGGGCCGGCCCGCTCCCTCTCCATGTGGCACAGCACGTTGCCCAGGATGCACAGGGCCTTCACGTTGACCTCCCGGTCGGCATCGTGCAGGCGCTCCATCACCTCTGGCAGCAGGCCCTGCAGTTTTCTGGCCTGCAGGAAACCCCCAACTTCCTTGTGGCCAAGCCATGGAAAAGGCCTTGGCACAAAGGCTTGCAGCAACAAAGGCCAAGCCTTTGGCGTTACCCACCGCCCCCTGCCTAGCCGCAGGCTGTCGACACGGCTTTGCCCTGCTGCCCCTGCTCACCATGTCAGGGCTCTCTGAGAGCACAAGGAGGCCTCGCAGCACCAGCCCGCGCATGACCAGGCGCCCAGTCCTCAGGTGCCTTTCGAAGAGGTGCAGCACACGCTCGTCCACGGCGGTGGAAAACTCAGAGCAGTTCAGCAGCTGAAACGCGCACAGCAGAGTGAGAGCCTGGCAGCGCTGGCAGGACTGGCCGCAGCGGACAGCCGCTGAGCGCTCTGCTCAGCCAGCCCTGGCCAAGGCCCCAGAGGCAGGCAGCGTGCAGCCAGCAGCCAGCAGGCACTGTGCAGGGCCCACAGGGCACCACGGCACACGGCACAGCTTCCCTCGCTACTCCTCCCGCCTCTGGCCTAGCTGCAGCCCCTCGGCCTCCTGCCTTGGAGAAGCTGAATGCAGAGCTCTGGCATGGAGGGTGCATGAAATGCAGGAGCTTGGGAGTGTCAGCCCAGCAGAAAGGGCCTCTCTGTGGGAAGGGGCCAAGCCGGGCCGTATGCAGAGGAGGGCCGGCACCTCCCCAGCTTCCCCGCCTCCTGTCCTGTTCCTTCCTGCCGCTGCCAGAGCGGAGTGGTTCCCGGCACGTCAGGGAAGCCCTGCGCGCCCTCAGGCCCACCTCAGTCAAGAAGGCCATGGAGGGGATTTCCCGCTGTGCATCCCTCGTGCTGAGAACCCGGAGCAGGTGGTGGAAGATCCAGTGGCACTCCTTTGTGGCGGTGGTCCTCAGCTGCCTGGCAGGGGGGAGAAGAGCCTGTGGGCCCTGAGGCCAGGCAGGCAAACCTGGGCCGGGCCTGCCACGCCATGTCTAGCCATTCTGGCAGGGACCAGCACACGCAGAGCAAGTGCGCGGCTGTACTCTGCCCCAGCAGCCAGAGGCATTTGCGCATGGACGGGCGGGCTTTCCTCACCGCACCGCTCCAGGAGGAAGCCTGTGTCTGACTCTGTTGCGTGCATCTTGGCAGTTGGCCGGCAAAATGCCCTTCCTCCTCTGCAGCCATGTCCTTCCCACACATCCCTCCCACTTTGGACTCCCATGGCCGGGGCTCTTCCCAGGTGCCTCTGGCCATGCTGCGCCCTTCCCGCTCTTTGGCCACACAGCTCGTGAGCAGGCTTGCAGGGGCCTGCGGTCGCCCTGCATGCGGACAGGCAGAGAGGGCTCTTACCTGGCCAGCAAAGTGATGCCTTGGTGGTGGCTCTCTGCGCAGACAAGCATGTCCCATCCGCCCTTCCTCTGCAGGACGCCAACCTGATCCCCATAGCCTGCCCAGTGCAGCAGGGCTTGCAGGGCCTGCAGAGCGGACCTGCAGGCAGAGCAAGGCACCGGTCATGCACAAAGCCCTGCTCCTGGCTCCGGAGCAGGGGGAGAGATGGGGGACTCAGAAGCCGCACCTGGCGCGGCTGCTTATGGGGCTGCATTTGTCCTCCTCGACACCTGGCTCGAAGAAGGCCTCGGCGTCCTGCAGCGCAGCCTCCGTGGCAAACGAGATTTGGAAGAGCAGAGCCACGCAGAGCATGGGGAACAAGGCCTTCCCCTGCTGCAAGGTGGGCTGCAGGAGGATCTCGCGCAGGGCCCTGGTTGCCTGCAGAAACACCCACGAGACGGCTGTCACTGCGGACATCTGCCAGGGGCACCGCTCGAGGAGCCCTTGCGGGGAGGCAGAGCGCGGCTCCGGCACTGTGGGCAGCCAAGGCAAAGGCAGATGGGCGGGGTGGGGGGTGGGGGGGCGGGGCACACGCAGGCTGCCTGGTCTGGGGCAAGTGGCAGCGGGTCTCTGGGCCCTGCCCAGGGCACTAGGAGCCTTTGTGGCTGAGAGCGAGGGTGGTGCCAGCACAGCTCAGGGATGCGGCAGGCTGTCCTGGGCTGCCTAACCCAAGCCTTGTACGTTGCTCAGGCCACAACTGCCTCTGCCCCGCTCTGCCCCAGCCGCAGGCCCTGCCCCAGCCGCAGGCCCTGCTGCTGCTCTGGCTTTCCAGCCTGCTCAGTGAAGCAGGCGGATGCAGGAAGAGGGAGGAGAGGCAGCCTGCGGGCAGGGGCAGGCTGCGTGCGTGTGCACTGAAGGGCCCAAGCAGCGCTGGGCAGTCATGTGTGGCTCACACAGCAGATGCAAGATGCTGGACAGGGCCCCACTGGCCGTGTGGCAGGGGCACTGTGTGTGGGGGGCCCAGGGGAGGGCATGGGTTGGGGGTGGACTGGGAGGGTGGCCAGGGAGGGTGGCGGGCACCCGGCCTCTTGCCCCAGAGAGGGGAGCGCAGCCCTGGGGGGGAGCGACGTCTTATGCAGGAACTCACAGCCAGGGGCACGACGTGAGGTTCGTCGCTGACAAAGCAGACGCGCCTGCCCTGGCCCCTTCCCTGCAGCACAAAGAGCAGCTCCAGCAGGACCTTCTCGGCCGTCGCGGGCTGGGAGACCATCTCTCGCCACATGTCCGCGGCAACACTGCGGGCCCCGAGCGCTCGGTCAGTGGGGCCCCCCGAGCCGTAGCACTGGGGCCTGGGCTGTCCGTCAGCCCTGCCCTGCCCGCTCCCCCTCTCCAGGAGCCCAAAGAGCCCTGGGCGGGCAGGCAGGAGATGGTTGAGCCCACCGCCCTGTGTGCACGGTGGGAGCGCAGCAGCTGGTCTGCCCCTCAGGGTGTCCTGCAGCTCTGCCTGGCTTCAGCAGCCGCAGGCTCTCGGGGCCCTTCTGCCCAGGTGCTATTAGCCCTCAAGGCTGGCGGCCCCGTACCTGTCGCAAGGCACAGAGGCTGCCAGCAGGCTCCTCACTGCCTTGTCAGGGTAGAGGCAGGTCAGCTGGAGAAGGGTGCCAAGCAGGACGTGCCGGGCCCACTGATCGCTGATGTGCAGCAGGTTCTCATAGATGCAGCTCACGACGCGGGACACCTGGAGGGGGTATGGCTGAGAGCGGGGCTGCTGCAGGATGGCCGCAGTTTCTTCCGCTGCCTTGGCTGTCTGTTTCCCTTCCCATCCCGCTTGGCTGCACTCCAATGGAGTCAGAGCCAGGCAGCCCTGGATTTGCGGAGGAACAACCCCCACCCGCCGCCCAGAGCCCAGAGCCCGGAGGCCAGGGCACGCCAGCCGCAGCATGCTTACGTGCTGCAGCCGGGAGGCAGAGTGTCTCATGGCCAGAGCCAGCATGCGGGCAGCCGCCGTGGTGTCGTAGGCGCTGGAGTCTCTCATGCCCTCGATGGCCGTGAGGAGGACCTCGGTCATCTCGGAGGGGGAGAGGTATTTCCCAAAGATCTGGGGGAGGAAGGAGGGGAGGGAAGACACAGTGCCCTGAGCGCCGCCCCGGGGCTGCTTGTTTGCGGCGGGAGAAGAGCTCTGCAGAGCGAGACGTGGGGCAGAGCTGGGAGAGTGGCAGCAAGAGAGCGGGGAGCAGGGGCCCTGCCAGGCTGGCCGATGGCCTCGGGGACGATGTGGCCAGAGGGCCTTTGCGGTGAGGCAGATAGTGGGAGTCCCGGTGCCCCTGTGCTGGCCCTGCTGTGCCCTGAGAGGAGCCTCTTGCCTGCCCAGGCACAGTGGGAGCCCCCTGCGTGGGGCCTGTGAGGCTCTTGCAGCCAGCCACACTGATCACTGGCTGCTGGGCTCTGACCAAGCCCTCTGCCTGCCCGGGGCCATGTGTCCCAGCAAGGGAGGAGCTCCTTACCATGGTGGCGTCGCTGGCGCTCTTGGACCAGGAGAGCCAGAAGGTCTCGGCTTCCCAGTCCCCCTGGAGCCGAGGATGCTCTGCACTGTCCTCTGAAGGCTTCCCACCTGGGCAGGAGGGAAAACACAGCAGCGCAGTCAGTGGGGAAGATGGAGAGAATGCGATGGCAGCCTGAAGGCATCAGGCAGAAACCTGGCTGCCAGAGGAAAAGGCAGCCCTTTGCCTGTGGCCCGGGCTGAGGCAGCACGGCGGCTTACCTGTGCCCATGTCTCAGGGGTTTCTGCTCCTTCCTCTGGCTGAGGAGAGCAGCCGAGGTGACGGGGAGGGGGGGAGGGGATCTCGCCTGCCCTTGCTGGCGTGTGGGTGTGTGGCAGGGCCCAGCCCGCTCTGGCTTCTCTTACTCTCTCGCTGCAGGAGGAAGCTGCCGAGGTGGCAAAGAGCGTCGGCAGCCCCACGCCTGGTGTCCTCGTCCTCATCGTTGCAGCACAGTCTGAGACGTGCCACCAGCTGCCCCAGCATCTGGAAATGCTCCGTCCCCAAGGCAGCAGGGCTGGCGCACGCTCCTCCGCTGGGGCCGCAGCCCTGGGGAGGGAGGAAGGACTGGTAGCAGGGCTGACGGGAGCCACTGGTGCCAAAGCCCTGAACCCAGGCATGGGCCCCGTGCTGGTGCCCGAGGGAGCCAGAGCGCAGGAGGCGTCTGCCCAAGCCAGAGCGCAGGAGGCGTCTGCCCAGCCCTGCTCCAACTGCTGCCAATTAGCTGCAGCGCTGCGGGTCCCAGCCTGCCCACCCCTGCACCCTGCCAGCTCTTCTGCCCAGGCGAGGGGCAACGGCCCCTGCTGCCGAGCAGCCCCGACCCAGCAGCCAGCAGCCGTGGCACGGCCAGGAGCAGGCAGCCTCCCTGCACAGCCCTTGGAAGGCAATGGGACTTAATGTAGGCGGAGGAGTAAAAGACAACTGTCGCCAGGAAGGGCAGCCTCCCGGGCAGCCCCCGTGGTCCTCCCCTCCTCTCCTCTGCTGCTTCTGCTGCCTTGCCTTGCTCCGCAGCCCACAGCCTGGGCTCCTCTGCTCCAGCACCCAGCACCTAGCCCCCTTCTCAGCTCCTCTGCCTTCTCTCCTGGCCGCCGCAGCCCACCTCTGCCACTAACCAGCTCCAGGGGCCCCTCACCTCCCAGAGCGACGAGCTGGCCAGGAGTTTGCTTAGCTGCGCAACCTGGCCCACGGCCCTCTCCCGCTCAGCTGCCCGCTGAGACGCTGTGAAAGGCAGCAGGACCTGGCAGGAGAAAAGCTGCTGGTCAGCCCGCCAACGTGACAGCTGCTCCCACAGTGGCAGCTCTGCCCAGCGCCTGGCAGGCTTTGCAGTGGCCGTCAAGGCAGCCTGTCAAGTGGCGCAAAGCCCCAAACAGGGCTCCTGCCCCAAGGGTCCCCGGCTGGCTGTGCCTGCCCAGGGACGCAGCTGCATCCCATGCCCATGGCAGCCTCTGCTCCTTGGCCTGCCCTCCTCCAAAAACCACCCCATGGCCCCTGGGCAGGAGCACAGGGCTCTGGGGCAGCCAGCCGCTGGGGCCTGCAGTGAGGGCTCCGGATCTGGGCCGTTGGGAAGCCCAAATTACAAAGCTCCAGGCCTGGGCCCCCCTTGCAGGCCAGGCGGGGCCCTGCGCTGCTCTGCCCTGCTCAGATCTGGGGAGGACGCAGCAGGCCAGGGAGGCGCTGGAGCAGCAGTGCCGCCCGCCAGGTGCTGGGGGCCTGGCAAGGAGAGTCCAAGTCCTGCCTCTGCTTTGGCGCCAAGGGAGGTTTGGGGGGTGGCTGGCAGGCAGGGGCCGTGGGCAAGGCTCTGCCTGTGCATTGCACGAGGCTGGAGACATGGACTCTGAGAGCAGCCAGCAGACCCTGGGCTCCGCAAAGAGCGCGGGGGAGACCCCCTCTGCTCTCCGAGAGAGGCTGCCTGCCTGCAGCGTGCCTGGTGCTCTCCGTGGCTGGTGTGCATTCGAGGCGTCCCTTGCCCTCGGGGCGAGGGGCAGCCCCGCGAGAGCCCCGCTCTTTGCCGGTGCCGCACCTGCAAGATGCGCTGCAGCTCCAGCAGGCTCCCTGCGTGGGCACTGAATACCAGCTCCTGCAGCATGCTGTGCAGAGCCTCCAGAACCTGCAATGAGGACAGAGGCTGTGGCAGTGCTCCAGCAGTGCCTCCGACCCACAGGACACTGCCTTGATCGCCTCCTGCCGGGGCTGCCAGGGACACCGCGCTGCCCTGCAGCACCCAGGCAGAGGCCTCGAGGCAGGAGAGGGGCCGCAGGTGGAGCAGCCCGTGGCCACTGCCCCAGGCCCAACACTGGGGCAGGCCAAGAAGGGCTGAGGGAGGGAAAACAAAGACAAGGATCTTGCCCTGCCTTGCCTGGCACGGCCACCTCTCAGCACAGGGCAAGCTGCGACAAGCACGCAAGCATCAGCGGCTCTCCAGAGCTCCGCCAGGCAGCACTTACCTGGGCATAGAGAAGAGCCTCCGTGCTCTCCATGTCCTCCCTTGGAGGGAAGGAGAAGATGCTGGAGACGCAGGCGTGGAGGAGGCTGTTGGTGTGGCTGTCCTCCAGCACTGGCCTCACTTTGCTGCCGGGAGAGAGGAGCACCCATTGGACACAGGGCTGGCAGCACAGCCCTGCTGCCCCAGCAATGGGGAGGCATCTGTTGCGGAGGGCGAGTTCAGAGCGGCCCTGGGAGCGGTGGGGGAGCCCTGTGGGCAGCCTCCTCCTCCTGCAGGGACACTGGCCCAGGGAGAGAGACCAGTGCTGGCCAGGGGAGAAGCATGCCCTCTCCTCCTGCTGCCTCCCGCTTGCGGGGGGAAAAGGCTGCAACACCCTGCGGAGCCCCAGGGACCGCTCCCTCTGCCTTCCTGTCTGCCCCGGGGTTGGGCCCAGAGCAGGGCAGAGCAGAGGCCCAGCACATAGCACCATCGCACTCCGCCCAGCGTGGGGCATGCCTTCGAGCCAGGCCCAGCGCGGTTGGCACTGAGCTAGGGGGAAGTTGGGGCTAAGCCAAGGCATGGGGCAGGTACCTCATGGCGGTGATGGCGAGCAGGGCTTGCTGCCGCACTGCTATGCCCTGCGCGTCGCGGGGCTCCTCTTCCAACAGCACCTGGGCAGCACAACCAGCATGGCCCATGGCCACTGCCAGCACCCAGCCAGGGGTCTGCTGGGTGGCCAGAGCCCCTGGGCCCCCATCCCACCACTGGCACCCAGCGCAGCCCCTCGCTGCAGAGCTCCCAGCTCACAGGGCATCCCAGCGGCCCCCAAATCCCTCCGCAGGAGAGCTCTGTGTCCACAAGGGCCTGCCCCAGCCCTCTGCGTGCCCAGGGGCCCCAGCCCTGCTCTCACTGGGCTCTCAGGGCCGTGCTGCTCTTGCCCCCTCCTACCGACGGCCTCACCTTGATCTCCTCTGCCAGGGCAGCTTTGCTGCACAGGTCGGACCCGTCTCCCCCCAGGGCCTCGGTGCCCGCACCTTTGCAGAGGCTACAGATGGAGGCCAGAAACTGCAGCTTCTGGGCCTCTTCCTGAAGGCAAGGGACGAGAGAGCCAAGCGGGGAGCGTGAGAGGGGTGAGGCATGGCCTGCAGGGCCAGAGCAGTGGAGGGGGGCCGTGAGGTGGTGGGCGTTGGTGGGGAGCAGCTGTGCACAGCCAGCAGCCCTGCAGCAGCTGCAGAGCAGGCAGCAGCCACGGAGGGACCCGGCCAGGAGATGCCCGGCGGGGCCCAGCTGGCAATATCTGCAGGTACCTTCTCGGTGGCCCTGAGAAAGGCCTGGATGTGCTGCCGGGCTTCCTGCTCCTCTTGCTGCCAAGTCAGGTCGCTGGCGGCAGAGAAACCTGGCTCTGATAAACACAGAGAGTAGGGAGAGCTGCTGGAGCTGGGAGCAGGCATTAGAGAGCGGGGGAAGAGCTGTGGCCGCTGCCCCGCCCCGGGCCTGCTCCCACGTTCCCAGCAAGGCCCGGGTCGGGGGCTGGCACGGGGCCTTGCTGCCCCATTTGCCCCGTTCTTGTCAGGGCCAGGAGGTGGCCAGCACATGGGGTGCGATGCTGGAGCCCAGCGAGGGAGGGCAAAGCCGCGGGCGGCTGTGCTGAGATGAGCAAGTGGCTGGCAGCCAGGCAGGACAGGCCCCAGGCCCCAGGCCCCCGGCCGCAGGCCCCAGACCCCAGGCCCCAGCACGGCTGGCCCTTGCTGCCTGAGCTGCCTCTGCCAGCCTGTCCCTGGGAGCAGGAGCTGGAGGCCCCTCTGCTCCACTCGCTCCCTGGGCATGCTGTGCCGGGGCTGGCTCCGGAGCCCAGCGCCGGGCCCACCATGGCTCCAGGTGCCTGGGAAGGCCAGCTCCAGCGTGCCGGGGAGACGGGCACCCGGTGCGGAGCCCGGTGCGCTCAGAGCCGCCAGCTCTGCCAGCCCAGTGGGCTCCACTCACCCAGCCCCTGTGCCTGGGGCTCTCTGAGGCGGTCCAGCTGGTGCTGAGAGCTGCCCCAGCCAGGGGCTTGGGGCTGCTCCCAGGCCACCCTGGGGGTGCTGGGCGGTCTCCTCGCCATCCTGTGGGGAGGAGGAAAGATACTGTGAGGTGGGCATGCGGGAGCCTGCGGTTTGGCCTGGCCCCATGGCAACGCTGCCGGCATGGGGAGGCCGCAGGGCTGCGGGAGCCAGCAGCGGGTCATGGGGGGAAAGCCATGGGCCACGGTGTTTCCAGAAGCAGTAAGTGCCCGGGAAAAGGGGGCTGGCTGCAGCCTGGAAAGACGGCCAACATCCAACTGGACTTGGCAGCAGATGGCACTGGAGAAGTCGGAGCGTGTGGCTGCGATGTCCCCAAGCGACAACTTTGGCTCCGACCAAGGGCCCGCGGCAGCCGAGGGCTCGCCTTGTGCCACGGCCCCAGCAGAGCCGCACAGCCCCGTCCCTCTCACCTGGCTCAGGAGCCGAGGAGGCGGCAGGAAAGAGCAGAGCTCCTCACGGCTGCCTGGAGGCGGCAGGGAAAGACTTGGCCTGAGCTCGGGGTGCTCCTCAGCGAGATCCTGCTGCTCAGGCCCTAGGCCTGTTCCCGTCCCCCGGGACAATGAGGGGCTGAGGCTGTGCCCGCACCTGGCAGCGTGTCACAATGGGCCCTGCCCGGGGGCTGGTGCCAGGAAGGGCAGCTGGCCCCTGGGAGGGGCCCGCGGGGATCGCCCACTGAGGGGAACACCTCATTATCCCCACCTCCCAACAGGAATCAATGGGCTTCACAGCAACCACATGTTCTCCAAGGCAGAGAAGAAAAGCACAGCAAGAAAACCCCTGGGAGGCCAGAGCAAAGCCGGCCCTCCACACATGGGCTCCCAAAGAGGGAGGGTGGTTAGCACGGTTGTGAGCTGCGACATGCTGCTCTCCCACGTTCTCGCTCGGGGCCTTTATTAGAGAGGAGGTAAGCCTAGAACAGCGAGGGGAAGATGCAGGCTGAGTGACACAGGACGTGTGGAGAGAAAAGGGCCAAATCATCCTGGAGGCAGACGATCCTCCCTTCCTTGAGCGTCCCCGTCCTCCTCCGTGTCGCCTCTGGGCTCTGAGGGATGGCAAGTGAGGGCAGGAGGGATGGCAAGTTACCAGCAGCAAGCGGGCTGGGTGTCCCTCAGAGCAAAGAGGCAGCGACCTCTCAGGGCCAGGGTCACGGCCTTGTGCCGAGGGCTTTCCACTGCTGGAAAGCAGGAAGTATCTGTGGTCCTCTGCCCAGCCTGCAGGATCTCTGCAGCCACCACAAGCGTTGCTGTTGTCTTTGCTCGGTCATACGGGTGTAGTCTCACCAACAGCCACAGAGGTGGCCCTCCTCACCTCACCAAGGTGAGGTAGCCCAGCAGCTACAGCAGGAGCACCTGCAGCCCTGCCTGAGCTCTGAGCGCTACAGAAGCGGCTCTGTTCGCCAGGCTCCCCGTTTCCCAGCAGGTGCTTGGAGTGCAGCTCCTCCCGCAGCCACAGAAGCCAAGGAGCCCAGGCCACAGCTCTTGCAAACAGCCAGCACGCGCTCCCAAAAGTCAGCCAGAAAGAGCCCCGCTCTCTCTCCTCCCTTTCTCCAAGCTCCCGCTCCAGGCTTCTGGCGATCTTTTCAGCCCAGCGTGTTCAGCTTCTCTTTTCCCCTGCACACCTGAGCTGCGCGTTTCCTCCCAGAGCTGCGAGCGCAGCCGGGCAGGCAACCTTGCCAGGCACTTCAGTCCTAGCCCAGTTTGCGGGCACCCAAAAGCGGCAGGCATCTCCGCCACTCCAGACAAGTGTAGCCTGTGCACTGCAGTGCGCTGAGCAGCAGGCCACAAAGGTTGCCAGCAGCACGCACAGCGCCCGCAAAGGGGCAAACCTGAGTGACCCGGCCTTGGTAGCAGAACCCAAATGTGGAGCAAATGAGCTCCTGTGTGGCTCCCTCGTGGCGACCCGCACAGGCCCTCCATCCCACACCCACAGCTAGGGGCCAGCAGAGCAGCAGCAGCAGAGCAGCTGCGCGGCTTCTGGGCCACTGGTGGAAATGAGCTGGGAGGGATGTGGCAGGTCCTTGCGCATCGTCGCGCATGGCAGGGTGCCCAAGGGGGCGTGCAGCCAAGGCGGGCAGGAGCTGGGCCCCTTCCGGCAAGCGGGGCCACAAGCGACACCACCGGAGTGACGCAGGCACGCGTCACCTGCCTGCGCTGGACCCCTCTGGCACTCGAGCCGAGCCTGCCAACCACACCGACGTGTTCCTGCCCCGGAAGTCCTGGGCCAGTCATGCGAGCATTCAGAACAAGCCTCCGTGGGGGAACGGGCATGGCATGAACGGGGAAATGACGAGGCAGCAATGCAGGAAACAAAAACACAGGCCGTCTCATTAGCGGGGATGTTCTGCATTGGAGATGAGCTTGTCAGGGGACGGCCACCTCTGCAAAGCGGGCCTCTGCGCCTGAGGCAGTGCAGGACCAGGAGAAAAGGCAGCCCGAGTCCTCCCTCTCTCACCCACTTCTCCCGCAGCCTCCTCCTTGGCAAGCAGGCGAGTCTGAAGCCCTTTTGCCTCCAAGGGAAGGTCTTGCTCAGAGAGCAGCTGGGGCTTGGCTGAGGTGGCTTGTGGGTTAGAGGCTAGGCAGGAGCCTTCTTGGGCCTGCTTGCTCTTTGCAGGCCCTTGGCAGCACGAGGCAAAGGCGGCCGTGTGCCTGGGCCCTGCACGGCCTCCAGCTCCCGGCCCGCCAGGCGCCTTGGCTCCCTCGTGGCAGGGTGCCGGGCTGCTCCTCACACAACCCCCTGCTCTGCTTCCTCCCTGCCCTCCCTCCCAGGTGCCCCTCCAGCCACCAGGCATGTCCTGCTACGACCAGTGCCTGCCACGCCGGCCCTGTGGCCCCACTCCGCTGGCCAACAGCTGCCACGAACCCTGGCTCACGCAGTGCCAGAACTCCACCGTTGTCATCCAGCCCTCTGCCGTGGTGCTGAGCCTGCCCGGCCCATCCTCAGCTCCTGCCCGCAAAACACCGTCGTGGCATCCTCCACCTCCGCTGCTCTTGGCAGCATCCTCAGCTGCCACGGAGTCCCCATCACCTCCGCGTGCTGTGACCTCTCCAGCATCTCTAGGCGCTACTGTGGCACAACGTGCCCCCCCTGCTAAGGCCGCTGCCAACACGCCCGGATAAGCCACCCCTCCTACCCAACCCCGCCCCGGCCCCCAGCCCCCGGCCCCCGCCGCAACTCAGACCACCAAAGTGGACGCACAACGCAGCTTCGGGCCGTTGCTGGCAGAACAACCTGACCAGCCTTGCCTCCTCCTGCAACGGCTGGCTGGAAAGGGCCAGCCTGGGCTCCCTGAAAACATGGCCAATGCCCAGCTTGCCCTTCTTCCACTCTTTTCCTTCTCCCCCTTGCCTGTGTTGCCTTCTGCTGCCCTGGGCCCTGCTCTGCACCCCCGCAAAGCCTGGCTGGGGGCAACTTCTGGCTGCTCTTCTGCTGAGAGGCAGGCCACTGGCACCCTGCGGCAACCCTAGTGTGGTCCCGCTGAGAGGGGGCAGCCTCTCAGCTGCCCTCAGCTGCCAGTGATCCGTGGCAATTTCTTGTTACACCTCTAGCCTCAGCTGAGGGGAGCGATTACAGCGCTTGTGCTCCCCAAGCATCCATGCTCTGCTGGCGGCAGAGGAGCAACTCCTGAGGCAACGCTGGGCTCAGGTGAGCGCTCAGGCACGCGAGGCCCCCCCCCCGTGGACCAGGCAAGAGTGCCTTCACGAGCCTCCTGCCCATGTTTCAGGGCACAGCCCCCTTCTGCAGCCTCATCCCGCCCAGCGTCATCGCTCCGGGCACTGGCCACCTTCTTGCCATGCCCAGAGACCAAGGCCTCACCTCTTCCCCCACCGACACCTGCAGCCCTGGCACTGGCAGGAGTTGCCTGGCCCCAAGCAGCTGCAGCTCCTCACGCTGCCCACGTGCCCCAGCAGCTCCCTCTCTCTCTACTTGTCCCCCGGGGCAGTCCCAGGGCCTGAGCACCAGTACTGCCCTGGGAACATGCTGGCACAAGGCAGTCACCACCCCAAACATAGGGCACACGCTGCAGTCTCCCCACCTGGCACCACGCAGCCCCGGGGAGCCCTGAGGCCTGCTGAGAGGCAGAAAAACCCAAAGCACATCTACGATGCCTGGAAGTCTTTCCCAGAGGAGCCTGTCCTTCACCTCATCGCACAGCACGGCCTGCACCCTTACCCCATGGGGCAGCAGAAGGTGGCCTGCGCACGCCGGCTGGTGCAGGGGTATTGGACAGGCAGCTCTGCCGGCACCGACGATGCAGGGCCGGGTGGCACAGAGCTGCTGGGGCACATCCTGGGCCTTTGCATGGCCCATTTCTCTCGCTTGCCTTTGTCGCGCCAAAAGAAAAGACACCTGCACTCATGGGGGAAAAGGGCTGCTCTTTGCTGGGAGCACAACTACGAGGTGAACTTGTAGCACGAGGCCAGCGAGGGGAGGTGCCAGAGGGCGAGCAGTCATGCTGCAGGCAGGGGCAGGTGCCAGGAATGCCCCCGGCTGCCTGGCACACTCAGGTGTCTTCGGCGTGCAGAGCACGGAGCATTTGGGAGCGCTCTTGGAGCTGTGCTAAAACAGAGTCGTCTCCCGGGGGAGGCCTCCACCTCTCCCACAGTCTCCGCAGCCTGCAGCATAGCGGCTGGCATCGGCCTCCTGACGGCTCCCGTGTTTGCACGGCATCCAGGATCAGGACGGTCTGAGCAGCCAGGCAGCGGATCGAGGGCCTGCCGTCCTCTAGCACCTCTTGGAGGACTGAGACAGACAGAAACAGAGCAGACATCAAGGCCAGGGAGCTGCAGAGAGCCCCAGCCTGCCCTGCCCTGCCCACAGGGCTGCCCCCACCCCTGCTCTTGTTTGGGCCAAGCGGGAGCAGGGGCATCCGCTGGAAATCACTGCTCACAAAGGCCCAAACTCCCCCACAGTACCCCACAATGTCTGCCTTCCACGCGGGGAGACAGAGCGCTCCTCGCCTGAGGCAGGCCAGGCAAGGCGAGCACAGCTCCCAGCTCTTTCCTCACCCCGCTCCAGCCCCGCATGACCCAGCGCTGCCCTCACTCACAAGTGCGGATGGCGGCGACTTTCTCTGCGCTCCTGTTCCTCATGTGCTGCGCGGCGAGCCCTAGGCACACACGGCCCATCACACCTCGTGGCCCCAGCAGCACAGCTCCCATCCAGCCCTGCCACTCTGGCCACGCGCCCTCCTCCCCTTGGGCAGGGCTGGGCCCGCCGTGGTCCCTGAGGCGCAGCACCCATGCAGGGCCTGGGGGGCTGAATGAGGCTCCCACCAGCCCCCAACATCGCCAGCCCTGCCTCGGCGGCCATCACTCCCAGCGCGACCAAGGAACTCTGGGACAGAGAGGGGTCCCGCGCGTTGTGGCTCACCTATGAACCTCACGGCCAACTCCCGCAAGGCCGCCTGCGGGCTCTCCAGGTACGGCAGGCTCTGGCAGAGGTACTTTTCTGCCCTGCTCCTGTCCTGCCCCAGCTGGAGAGAGCACAAGGCCACACGGTTGAGGCAGACCCTCGCCGGGCAGCCCAGCCGCTGCCTCCTGCCAGGGCCAGCCTCCCCCTTCCTCCCCTCCCAGGACACTCAGCGCCCCCTGACAGGAGCCGTGGGATGCTAAGCTTCAGGGGCAGCAGAGGGCAAAGGGTGGCCTGGCGGCGCTGAGAACCTCCGCACCCTGCTGCCAAGGCCCAGCCAGGCCTGCAGCCCCCGCAGCATCCTGGGGCTCCGTGCGGGCAAAGGGCACCGCTCCCGCGCCCCTCTGGGCCTGGGGGTCGGCGGAAAGGGAGCGTGCGTGCAGCTCCAGCCTGCGGGCTTGGGAGGTGGGGCTGCAGCAGTGCGGGAAGGGCACAGGCACCCCACGCATGGGCCTCTGGCCTCCTCCAGCTGGCTCCCAGGGGCTCTGCGGTTGTCCTTACCAGGCACTCGCCAATCCTCCAGGTCTGCAGCGTCTGCGTCAGGTACCAGAGCTGGTTCCACCTGAGGAACTGTGCTGCTCCCAGGAGGGTTTCCTGCGAGGCCTGCAGAGGAGCAGTGCTGAGGGGAGACATGGCCTGCGGCGGGCCAGGGGAACCAGTGCCCTGCCTCCCCTGCCTGTGCCCGCAGAGCTGTCCCTGGCCCCTGACAGCCTGCGCTCTCTCTGCCTCAGCAGGCAGAGGTGGCCATGGGCACCAGCACGCGGGGCAGCAGAGACAGCAGCTCACCCACAGGCTGCCACTGTCACCCTCCCTGCATCCCTGGGCAGGGCAGAAATGCACACCTGAGCCACACTGGGGGCCTGGTCACTCAGGTGGAAGAAGAGCAGGAGAAGGCTCCTCTGCACATGCTTCTTCAGGCACCGCTTGTATTTGCCCACCACAGTCTCCATGAGGGCTTTGAAGAGGCGCAGGGCATGCTTGCGCACCCGGCTGGACTCCTGGTGGGAGGCAGGCAGGGGGAAGGGCAGGACCTCATTCCCCCAGGAGCTGGGGGGGGGGGGCTGCAGCCAGGTCACACGGGCCCCAGCACCAGGCAAGGCAGCACAGCGCATTGCCAGCCCGTGCCACGGCCCCGCAGTGCGGAGCTTCTCTAAGCCTGGTCGCGCTCACACCAGGCAGCAGCCAGCTAGGCAGGAGAGCAGCTACCGCAGGCCATGCAGGGAGGAGGAGGCAAGGCTGCCCTGCGCATCCGCTCCTGGCCACTGAGGCCCTGCGGCAGGCTTTGCCGGCACGGCTCGGCAAGCGGCAAGCGGCAAGCGGCAAGCGGCAGGCACCGGCTGAGCGGGCACCGGCTGGGCTCTCAGAGCAAGTGTTGGCCTGTGCCTGCTGTGTGCAGGGGTTGGGCTGAGCACACAGCAGCCAGGTCCCAGGGTGGGGACCCTGACCTCCCCAGGGGCTCAACTGGCAAGGGAGAAGCTGTGGGGCGGTGGAGGCCAGCAGACAGCCCCCGGGGAGCACCGAGGGGCCCGGGTGGAGGAGGTCCTGCCAGAGGGCTGCGCTCGCAGGGCTGGACGGAGGCCACGTTGGCATTGCAGAGTGGCCACGTGCAGGGCGCCGGCTCCCACACCAGACGTGCATACGTACATCATCCAAGAGCGGCAGGAGCTTCTCCGCCAGCTGCAGAGCCACGGGGCCGGCCCGCTCCCTCTCCATGTGGCACAGCACGTTGCCCAGGATGCACAGGGCCTTCACGTTGACCTCCCGGTCGGCATCGTGCAGGCGCTCCATCACCTCTGGCAGCAGGCCCTGCAGTTTTCTGGCCTGCAGGAAACCCCCAACTTCCTTGTGGCCAAGCCATGGAAAAGGCCTTGGCACAAAGGCTTGCAGCAACAAAGGCCAAGCCTTTGGCGTTACCCACCGCCCCCTGCCTAGCCGCAGGCTGTCGACACGGCTTTGCCCTGCTGCCCCTGCTCACCATGTCAGGGCTCTCTGAGAGCACAAGGAGGCCTCGCAGCACCAGCCCGCGCATGACCAGGCGCCCAGTCCTCAGGTGCCTTTCGAAGAGGTGCAGCACACGCTCGTCCACGGCGGTGGAAAACTCAGAGCAGTTCAGCAGCTGAAACGCGCACAGCAGAGTGAGAGCCTGGCAGCGCTGGCAGGACTGGCCGCAGCGGACAGCCGCTGAGCGCTCTGCTCAGCCAGCCCTGGCCAAGGCCCCAGAGGCAGGCAGCGTGCAGCCAGCAGCCAGCAGGCACTGTGCAGGGCCCACAGGGCACCACGGCACACGGCACAGCTTCCCTCGCTACTCCTCCCGCCTCTGGCCCAGCTGCAGCCCCTCGGCCTCCTGCCTTGGAGAAGCTGAATGCAGAGCTCTGGCATGGAGGGTGCATGAAATGCAGGAGCTTGGGAGTGTCAGCCCAGCAGAAAGGGCCTCTCTGTGGGAAGGGGCCAAGCCGGGCCGTATGCAGAGGAGGGCCGGCACCTCCCCAGCTTCCCCGCCTCCTGTCCTGTTCCTTCCTGCCGCTGCCAGAGCGGAGTGGTTCCCGGCACGTCAGGGAAGCCCTGCGCGCCCTCAGGCCCACCTCAGTCAAGAAGGCCATGGAGGGGATTTCCCGCTGTGCATCCCTCGTGCTGAGAACCCGGAGCAGGTGGTGGAAGATCCAGTGGCACTCCTTTGTGGCGGTGGTCCTCAGCTGCCTGGCAGGGGGGAGAAGAGCCTGTGGGCCCTGAGGCCAGGCAGGCAAACCTGGGCCGGGCCTGCCACGCCATGTCTAGCCATTCTGGCAGGGACCAGCACACGCAGAGCAAGTGCGCGGCTGTACTCTGCCCCAGCAGCCAGAGGCATTTGCGCATGGACGGGCGGGCTTTCCTCACCGCACCGCTCCAGGAGGAAGCCTGTGTCTGACTCTGTTGCGTGCATCTTGGCAGTTGGCCGGCAAAATGCCCTTCCTCCTCTGCAGCCATGTCCTTCCCACACATCCCTCCCACTTTGGACTCCCATGGCCGGGGCTCTTCCCAGGTGCCTCTGGCCATGCTGCGCCCTTCCCGCTCTTTGGCCACACAGCTCGTGAGCAGGCTTGCAGGGGCCTGCGGTCGCCCTGCATGCGGACAGGCAGAGAGGGCTCTTACCTGGCCAGCAAAGTGATGCCTTGGTGGTGGCTCTCTGCGCAGACAAGCATGTCCCATCCGCCCTTCCTCTGCAGGACGCCAACCTGATCCCCATAGCCTGCCCAGTGCAGCAGGGCTTGCAGGGCCTGCAGAGCGGACCTGCAGGCAGAGCAAGGCACCGGTCATGCACAAAGCCCTGCTCCTGGCTCCGGAGCAGGGGGAGAGATGGGGGACTCAGAAGCCGCACCTGGCGCGGCTGCTTATGGGGCTGCATTTGTCCTCCTCGACACCTGGCTCGAAGAAGGCCTCGGCGTCCTGCAGCGCAGCCTCCGTGGCAAACGAGATTTGGAAGAGCAGAGCCACGCAGAGCATGGGGAACAAGGCCTTCCCCTGCTGCAAGGTGGGCTGCAGGAGGATCTCGCGCAGGGCCCTGGTTGCCTGCAGAAACACCCACGAGACGGCTGTCACTGCGGACATCTGCCAGGGGCACCGCTCGAGGAGCCCTTGCGGGGAGGCAGAGCGCGGCTCCGGCACTGTGGGCAGCCAAGGCAAAGGCAGATGGGCGGGGTGGGGGGTGGGGGGGCGGGGCACGCGCAGGCTGCCTGGTCTGGGGCAAGTGGCAGCGGGTCTCTGGGCCCTGCCCAGGGCACTAGGAGCCTTTGTGGCTGAGAGCGAGGGTGGTGCCAGCACAGCTCAGGGATGCGGCAGGCTGTCCTGGGCTGCCTAACCCAAGCCTTGTACGTTGCTCAGGCCACAACTGCCTCTGCCCCGCTCTGCCCCAGCCGCAGGCCCTGCCCCAGCCGCAGGCCCTGCTGCTGCTCTGGCTTTCCAGCCTGCTCAGTGAAGCAGGCGGATGCAGGAAGAGGGAGGAGAGGCAGCCTGCGGGCAGGGGCAGGCTGCGTGCGTGTGCACTGAAGGGCCCAAGCAGCGCTGGGCAGTCATGTGTGGCTCACACAGCAGATGCAAGATGCTGGACAGGGCCCCACTGGCCGTGTGGCAGGGGCACTGTGTGTGGGGGGCCCAGGGGAGGGCATGGGTTGGGGGTGGACTGGGAGGGTGGCCAGGGAGGGTGGCGGGCACCCGGCCTCTTGCCCCAGAGAGGGGAGCGCAGCCCTGGGGGGGAGCGACGTCTTATGCAGGAACTCACAGCCAGGGGCACGACGTGAGGTTCGTCGCTGACAAAGCAGACGCGCCTGCCCTGGCCCCTTCCCTGCAGCACAAAGAGCAGCTCCAGCAGGACCTTCTCGGCCGTCGCGGGCTGGGAGACCATCTCTCGCCACATGTCCGCGGCAACACTGCGGGCCCCGAGCGCTCGGTCAGTGGGGCCCCCCGAGCCGTAGCACTGGGGCCTGGGCTGTCCGTCAGCCCTGCCCTGCCCGCTCCCCCTCTCCAGGAGCCCAAAGAGCCCTGGGCGGGCAGGCAGGAGATGGTTGAGCCCACCGCCCTGTGTGCACGGTGGGAGCGCAGCAGCTGGTCTGCCCCTCAGGGTGTCCTGCAGCTCTGCCTGGCTTCAGCAGCCGCAGGCTCTCGGGGCCCTTCTGCCCAGGTGCTATTAGCCCTCAAGGCTGGCGGCCCCGTACCTGTCGCAAGGCACAGAGGCTGCCAGCAGGCTCCTCACTGCCTTGTCAGGGTAGAGGCAGGTCAGCTGGAGAAGGGTGCCAAGCAGGACGTGCCGGGCCCACTGATCGCTGATGTGCAGCAGGTTCTCATAGATGCAGCTCACGACGCGGGACACCTGGAGGGGGTATGGCTGAGAGCGGGGCTGCTGCAGGATGGCCGCAGTTTCTTCCGCTGCCTTGGCTGTCTGTTTCCCTTCCCATCCCGCTTGGCTGCACTCCAATGGAGTCAGAGCCAGGCAGCCCTGGATTTGCGGAGGAACAACCCCCACCCGCCGCCCAGAGCCCAGAGCCCGGAGGCCAGGGCACGCCAGCCGCAGCATGCTTACGTGCTGCAGCCGGGAGGCAGAGTGTCTCATGGCCAGAGCCAGCATGCGGGCAGCCGCCGTGGTGTCGTAGGCGCTGGAGTCTCTCATGCCCTCGATGGCCGTGAGGAGGACCTCGGTCATCTCGGAGGGGGAGAGGTATTTCCCAAAGATCTGGGGGAGGAAGGAGGGGAGGGAAGACACAGTGCCCTGAGCGCCGCCCCGGGGCTGCTTGTTTGCGGCGGGAGAAGAGCTCTGCAGAGCGAGACGTGGGGCAGAGCTGGGAGAGTGGCAGCAAGAGAGCGGGGAGCAGGGGCCCTGCCAGGCTGGCCGATGGCCTCGGGGACGATGTGGCCAGAGGGCCTTTGCGGTGAGGCAGATAGTGGGAGTCCCGGTGCCCCTGTGCTGGCCCTGCTGTGCCCTGAGAGGAGCCTCTTGCCTGCCCAGGCACAGTGGGAGCCCCCTGCGTGGGGCCTGTGAGGCTCTTGCAGCCAGCCACACTGATCACTGGCTGCTGGGCTCTGACCAAGCCCTCTGCCTGCCCGGGGCCATGTGTCCCAGCAAGGGAGGAGCTCCTTACCATGGTGGCGTCGCTGGCGCTCTTGGACCAGGAGAGCCAGAAGGTCTCGGCTTCCCAGTCCCCCTGGAGCCGAGGATGCTCTGCACTGTCCTCTGAAGGCTTCCCACCTGGGCAGGAGGGAAAACACAGCAGCGCAGTCAGTGGGGAAGATGGAGAGAATGCGATGGCAGCCTGAAGGCATCAGGCAGAAACCTGGCTGCCAGAGGAAAAGGCAGCCCTTTGCCTGTGGCCCGGGCTGAGGCAGCACGGCGGCTTACCTGTGCCCATGTCTCAGGGGTTTCTGCTCCTTCCTCTGGCTGAGGAGAGCAGCCGAGGTGACGGGGAGGGGGGGAGGGGATCTCGCCTGCCCTTGCTGGCGTGTGGGTGTGTGGCAGGGCCCAGCCCGCTCTGGCTTCTCTTACTCTCTCGCTGCAGGAGGAAGCTGCCGAGGTGGCAAAGAGCGTCGGCAGCCCCACGCCTGGTGTCCTCGTCCTCATCGTTGCAGCACAGTCTGAGACGTGCCACCAGCTGCCCCAGCATCTGGAAATGCTCCGTCCCCAAGGCAGCAGGGCTGGCGCACGCTCCTCCGCTGGGGCCGCAGCCCTGGGGAGGGAGGAAGGACTGGTAGCAGGGCTGACGGGAGCCACTGGTGCCAAAGCCCTGAACCCAGGCATGGGCCCCGTGCTGGTGCCCGAGGGAGCCAGAGCGCAGGAGGCGTCTGCCCAAGCCAGAGCGCAGGAGGCGTCTGCCCAGCCCTGCTCCAACTGCTGCCAATTAGCTGCAGCGCTGCGGGTCCCAGCCTGCCCACCCCTGCACCCTGCCAGCTCTTCTGCCCAGGCGAGGGGCAACGGCCCCTGCTGCCGAGCAGCCCCGACCCAGCAGCCAGCAGCCGTGGCACGGCCAGGAGCAGGCAGCCTCCCTGCACAGCCCTTGGAAGGCAATGGGACTTAATGTAGGCGGAGGAGTAAAAGACAACTGTCGCCAGGAAGGGCAGCCTCCCGGGCAGCCCCCGTGGTCCTCCCCTCCTCTCCTCTGCTGCTTCTGCTGCCTTGCCTTGCTCCGCAGCCCACAGCCTGGGCTCCTCTGCTCCAGCACCCAGCACCTAGCCCCCTTCTCAGCTCCTCTGCCTTCTCTCCTGGCCGCCGCAGCCCACCTCTGCCACTAACCAGCTCCAGGGGCCCCTCACCTCCCAGAGCGACGAGCTGGCCAGGAGTTTGCTTAGCTGCGCAACCTGGCCCACGGCCCTCTCCCGCTCAGCTGCCCGCTGAGACGCTGTGAAAGGCAGCAGGACCTGGCAGGAGAAAAGCTGCTGGTCAGCCCGCCAACGTGACAGCTGCTCCCACAGTGGCAGCTCTGCCCAGCGCCTGGCAGGCTTTGCAGTGGCCGTCAAGGCAGCCTGTCAAGTGGCGCAAAGCCCCAAACAGGGCTCCTGCCCCAAGGGTCCCCGGCTGGCTGTGCCTGCCCAGGGACGCAGCTGCATCCCATGCCCATGGCAGCCTCTGCTCCTTGGCCTGCCCTCCTCCAAAAACCACCCCATGGCCCCTGGGCAGGAGCACAGGGCTCTGGGGCAGCCAGCCGCTGGGGCCTGCAGTGAGGGCTCCGGATCTGGGCCGTTGGGAAGCCCAAATTACAAAGCTCCAGGCCTGGGCCCCCCTTGCAGGCCAGGCGGGGCCCTGCGCTGCTCTGCCCTGCTCAGATCTGGGGAGGACGCAGCAGGCCAGGGAGGCGCTGGAGCAGCAGTGCCGCCCGCCAGGTGCTGGGGGCCTGGCAAGGAGAGTCCAAGTCCTGCCTCTGCTTTGGCGCCAAGGGAGGTTTGGGGGGTGGCTGGCAGGCAGGGGCCGTGGGCAAGGCTCTGCCTGTGCATTGCACGAGGCTGGAGACATGGACTCTGAGAGCAGCCAGCAGACCCTGGGCTCCGCAAAGAGCGCGGGGGAGACCCCCTCTGCTCTCCGAGAGAGGCTGCCTGCCTGCAGCGTGCCTGGTGCTCTCCGTGGCTGGTGTGCATTCGAGGCGTCCCTTGCCCTCGGGGCGAGGGGCAGCCCCGCGAGAGCCCCGCTCTTTGCCGGTGCCGCACCTGCAAGATGCGCTGCAGCTCCAGCAGGCTCCCTGCGTGGGCACTGAATACCAGCTCCTGCAGCATGCTGTGCAGAGCCTCCAGAACCTGCAATGAGGACAGAGGCTGTGGCAGTGCTCCAGCAGTGCCTCCGACCCACAGGACACTGCCTTGATCGCCTCCTGCCGGGGCTGCCAGGGACACCGCGCTGCCCTGCAGCACCCAGGCAGAGGCCTCGAGGCAGGAGAGGGGCCGCAGGTGGAGCAGCCCGTGGCCACTGCCCCAGGCCCAACACTGGGGCAGGCCAAGAAGGGCTGAGGGAGGGAAAACAAAGACAAGGATCTTGCCCTGCCTTGCCTGGCACGGCCACCTCTCAGCACAGGGCAAGCTGCGACAAGCACGCAAGCATCAGCGGCTCTCCAGAGCTCCGCCAGGCAGCACTTACCTGGGCATAGAGAAGAGCCTCCGTGCTCTCCATGTCCTCCCTTGGAGGGAAGGAGAAGATGCTGGAGACGCAGGCGTGGAGGAGGCTGTTGGTGTGGCTGTCCTCCAGCACTGGCCTCACTTTGCTGCCGGGAGAGAGGAGCACCCATTGGACACAGGGCTGGCAGCACAGCCCTGCTGCCCCAGCAATGGGGAGGCATCTGTTGCGGAGGGCGAGTTCAGAGCGGCCCTGGGAGCGGTGGGGGAGCCCTGTGGGCAGCCTCCTCCTCCTGCAGGGACACTGGCCCAGGGAGAGAGACCAGTGCTGGCCAGGGGAGAAGCATGCCCTCTCCTCCTGCTGCCTCCCGCTTGCGGGGGGAAAAGGCTGCAACACCCTGCGGAGCCCCAGGGACCGCTCCCTCTGCCTTCCTGTCTGCCCCGGGGTTGGGCCCAGAGCAGGGCAGAGCAGAGGCCCAGCACATAGCACCATCGCACTCCGCCCAGCGTGGGGCATGCCTTCGAGCCAGGCCCAGCGCGGTTGGCACTGAGCTAGGGGGAAGTTGGGGCTAAGCCAAGGCATGGGGCAGGTACCTCATGGCGGTGATGGCGAGCAGGGCTTGCTGCCGCACTGCTATGCCCTGCGCGTCGCGGGGCTCCTCTTCCAACAGCACCTGGGCAGCACAACCAGCATGGCCCATGGCCACTGCCAGCACCCAGCCAGGGGTCTGCTGGGTGGCCAGAGCCCCTGGGCCCCCATCCCACCACTGGCACCCAGCGCAGCCCCTCGCTGCAGAGCTCCCAGCTCACAGGGCATCCCAGCGGCCCCCAAATCCCTCCGCAGGAGAGCTCTGTGTCCACAAGGGCCTGCCCCAGCCCTCTGCGTGCCCAGGGGCCCCAGCCCTGCTCTCACTGGGCTCTCAGGGCCGTGCTGCTCTTGCCCCCTCCTACCGACGGCCTCACCTTGATCTCCTCTGCCAGGGCAGCTTTGCTGCACAGGTCGGACCCGTCTCCCCCCAGGGCCTCGGTGCCCGCACCTTTGCAGAGGCTACAGATGGAGGCCAGAAACTGCAGCTTCTGGGCCTCTTCCTGAAGGCAAGGGACGAGAGAGCCAAGCGGGGAGCGTGAGAGGGGTGAGGCATGGCCTGCAGGGCCAGAGCAGTGGAGGGGGGCCGTGAGGTGGTGGGCGTTGGTGGGGAGCAGCTGTGCACAGCCAGCAGCCCTGCAGCAGCTGCAGAGCAGGCAGCAGCCACGGAGGGACCCGGCCAGGAGATGCCCGGCGGGGCCCAGCTGGCAATATCTGCAGGTACCTTCTCGGTGGCCCTGAGAAAGGCCTGGATGTGCTGCCGGGCTTCCTGCTCCTCTTGCTGCCAAGTCAGGTCGCTGGCGGCAGAGAAACCTGGCTCTGATAAACACAGAGAGTAGGGAGAGCTGCTGGAGCTGGGAGCAGGCATTAGAGAGCGGGGGAAGAGCTGTGGCCGCTGCCCCGCCCCGGGCCTGCTCCCACGTTCCCAGCAAGGCCCGGGTCGGGGGCTGGCACGGGGCCTTGCTGCCCCATTTGCCCCGTTCTTGTCAGGGCCAGGAGGTGGCCAGCACATGGGGTGCGATGCTGGAGCCCAGCGAGGGAGGGCAAAGCCGCGGGCGGCTGTGCTGAGATGAGCAAGTGGCTGGCAGCCAGGCAGGACAGGCCCCAGGCCCCAGGCCCCCGGCCGCAGGCCCCAGACCCCAGGCCCCAGCACGGCTGGCCCTTGCTGCCTGAGCTGCCTCTGCCAGCCTGTCCCTGGGAGCAGGAGCTGGAGGCCCCTCTGCTCCACTCGCTCCCTGGGCATGCTGTGCCGGGGCTGGCTCCGGAGCCCAGCGCCGGGCCCACCATGGCTCCAGGTGCCTGGGAAGGCCAGCTCCAGCGTGCCGGGGAGACGGGCACCCGGTGCGGAGCCCGGTGCGCTCAGAGCCGCCAGCTCTGCCAGCCCAGTGGGCTCCACTCACCCAGCCCCTGTGCCTGGGGCTCTCTGAGGCGGTCCAGCTGGTGCTGAGAGCTGCCCCAGCCAGGGGCTTGGGGCTGCTCCCAGGCCACCCTGGGGGTGCTGGGCGGTCTCCTCGCCATCCTGTGGGGAGGAGGAAAGATACTGTGAGGTGGGCATGCGGGAGCCTGCGGTTTGGCCTGGCCCCATGGCAACGCTGCCGGCATGGGGAGGCCGCAGGGCTGCGGGAGCCAGCAGCGGGTCATGGGGGGAAAGCCATGGGCCACGGTGTTTCCAGAAGCAGTAAGTGCCCGGGAAAAGGGGGCTGGCTGCAGCCTGGAAAGACGGCCAACATCCAACTGGACTTGGCAGCAGATGGCACTGGAGAAGTCGGAGCGTGTGGCTGCGATGTCCCCAAGCGACAACTTTGGCTCCGACCAAGGGCCCGCGGCAGCCGAGGGCTCGCCTTGTGCCACGGCCCCAGCAGAGCCGCACAGCCCCGTCCCTCTCACCTGGCTCAGGAGCCGAGGAGGCGGCAGGAAAGAGCAGAGCTCCTCACGGCTGCCTGGAGGCGGCAGGGAAAGACTTGGCCTGAGCTCGGGGTGCTCCTCAGCGAGATCCTGCTGCTCAGGCCCTAGGCCTGTTCCCGTCCCCCGGGACAATGAGGGGCTGAGGCTGTGCCCGCACCTGGCAGCGTGTCACAATGGGCCCTGCCCGGGGGCTGGTGCCAGGAAGGGCAGCTGGCCCCTGGGAGGGGCCCGCGGGGATCGCCCACTGAGGGGAACACCTCATTATCCCCACCTCCCAACAGGAATCAATGGGCTTCACAGCAACCACATGTTCTCCAAGGCAGAGAAGAAAAGCACAGCAAGAAAACCCCTGGGAGGCCAGAGCAAAGCCGGCCCTCCACACATGGGCTCCCAAAGAGGGAGGGTGGTTAGCACGGTTGTGAGCTGCGACATGCTGCTCTCCCACGTTCTCGCTCGGGGCCTTTATTAGAGAGGAGGTAAGCCTAGAACAGCGAGGGGAAGATGCAGGCTGAGTGACACAGGACGTGTGGAGAGAAAAGGGCCAAATCATCCTGGAGGCAGACGATCCTCCCTTCCTTGAGCGTCCCCGTCCTCCTCCGTGTCGCCTCTGGGCTCTGAGGGATGGCAAGTGAGGGCAGGAGGGATGGCAAGTTACCAGCAGCAAGCGGGCTGGGTGTCCCTCAGAGCAAAGAGGCAGCGACCTCTCAGGGCCAGGGTCACGGCCTTGTGCCGAGGGCTTTCCACTGCTGGAAAGCAGGAAGTATCTGTGGTCCTCTGCCCAGCCTGCAGGATCTCTGCAGCCACCACAAGCGTTGCTGTTGTCTTTGCTCGGTCATACGGGTGTAGTCTCACCAACAGCCACAGAGGTGGCCCTCCTCACCTCACCAAGGTGAGGTAGCCCAGCAGCTACAGCAGGAGCACCTGCAGCCCTGCCTGAGCTCTGAGCGCTACAGAAGCGGCTCTGTTCGCCAGGCTCCCCGTTTCCCAGCAGGTGCTTGGAGTGCAGCTCCTCCCGCAGCCACAGAAGCCAAGGAGCCCAGGCCACAGCTCTTGCAAACAGCCAGCACGCGCTCCCAAAAGTCAGCCAGAAAGAGCCCCGCTCTCTCTCCTCCCTTTCTCCAAGCTCCCGCTCCAGGCTTCTGGCGATCTTTTCAGCCCAGCGTGTTCAGCTTCTCTTTTCCCCTGCACACCTGAGCTGCGCGTTTCCTCCCAGAGCTGCGAGCGCAGCCGGGCAGGCAACCTTGCCAGGCACTTCAGTCCTAGCCCAGTTTGCGGGCACCCAAAAGCGGCAGGCATCTCCGCCACTCCAGACAAGTGTAGCCTGTGCACTGCAGTGCGCTGAGCAGCAGGCCACAAAGGTTGCCAGCAGCACGCACAGCGCCCGCAAAGGGGCAAACCTGAGTGACCCGGCCTTGGTAGCAGAACCCAAATGTGGAGCAAATGAGCTCCTGTGTGGCTCCCTCGTGGCGACCCGCACAGGCCCTCCATCCCACACCCACAGCTAGGGGCCAGCAGAGCAGCAGCAGCAGAGCAGCTGCGCGGCTTCTGGGCCACTGGTGGAAATGAGCTGGGAGGGATGTGGCAGGTCCTTGCGCATCGTCGCGCATGGCAGGGTGCCCAAGGGGGCGTGCAGCCAAGGCGGGCAGGAGCTGGGCCCCTTCCGGCAAGCGGGGCCACAAGCGACACCACCGGAGTGACGCAGGCACGCGTCACCTGCCTGCGCTGGACCCCTCTGGCACTCGAGCCGAGCCTGCCAACCACACCGACGTGTTCCTGCCCCGGAAGTCCTGGGCCAGTCATGCGAGCATTCAGAACAAGCCTCCGTGGGGGAACGGGCATGGCATGAACGGGGAAATGACGAGGCAGCAATGCAGGAAACAAAAACACAGGCCGTCTCATTAGCGGGGATGTTCTGCATTGGAGATGAGCTTGTCAGGGGACGGCCACCTCTGCAAAGCGGGCCTCTGCGCCTGAGGCAGTGCAGGACCAGGAGAAAAGGCAGCCCGAGTCCTCCCTCTCTCACCCACTTCTCCCGCAGCCTCCTCCTTGGCAAGCAGGCGAGTCTGAAGCCCTTTTGCCTCCAAGGGAAGGTCTTGCTCAGAGAGCAGCTGGGGCTTGGCTGAGGTGGCTGGTGGGTTAGAGGCTAGGCAGGAGCCTTCTTGGGCCTGCTTGCTCTTTGCAGGCCCTTGGCAGCACGAGGCAAAGGCGGCCGTGTGCCTGTGCCCTGCACAGCCTCCAGCTCCCAGCCCGCCAGGCGCCTTGGCTCCCTCGTGGCAGGGTGCCGGGCTGCTCCTCACACAACCCCCTGCTCTGCTTCCTCCCTGCCCTCCCTCCCAGGTGCCCCTCCAGCCGCCAGGCATGTCCTGCTACGACCGGTGCCTGCCACGCCGGCCCTGTGGCCCCACTCCGCTGGCCAACAGCTGCCACGAGCCCTGGCTCACGCAGTGCCAGAACTCCACCGTTGTCATCCAGCCCTCTGCCGTGGTGCTGAGCCTGCCCGGCCCATCCTCAGCTCCTGCCCGCAAAACACCGTCGTGGCATCCTCCACCTCCGCTGCTCTTGGCAGCATCCTCAGCTGCCACGGAGTCCCCATCACCTCCGCGTGATCTCCAGCATCTCTAGGCGCTACTGTGGCACAACGTGCCCCCCCTGCTAAGGCCGCTGCCAACATGCCCAGATAAGCCACCCCCTCCTACCCAACCCCGCCCCGGCCCCCAGCCCCCGGCCCCCGCCGCAACTCAGACCACCAAAGCGGACGCACAACGCAGTTTCGGGCCGTTGCCTGCAGAACACCTGACCAGCCTTGCCTCCTCCTGCAATGGCTGGCTGGAGCTTCTTGGGTGCCCTGAAACACGACACTCCTCCCTCTCACTGCTCCTGGGGATGTGCTGCTATTTCCTTGCTCGTTGAAGTAGGGCTTTGGTTAGTATGTGGAAGCAGAGTCAAGCCGAGGCCAGACACTTGCCCCTCTCGGTGCCACAGCCCTTCCCAGAGGTGTCTGCAGCAGCTGTATGCTCAGATCGTGAAGGGGCTGCCCCTCTTCAGGGCTGCCCTCAAGACAGGACAGCTTTCCTCCTCCAGGGTGCCGGAGCAGGCTGAGCTGCCACTGGGGCATTGCCAACACCACACTGTGGGTGCCAGGGGCTGCTGCTGCCCCTGGCGCCCCCTCAGCTCTGCAGCATGTGCCTAGGAAAGCGCTGGCCATGTTCCCCGGGCTCTGCTGTAGTGCAAAAGGCAGGAGACCCTCCAAAGCACACATGTGCTTTGGGAGGACACACAGAAGGGGACCTGAAAGGAGAGGGGTGCAGAGGTGTGTTTCAGGAGAAAAGCAGAAGGAAGCGGGGGCAACCTGTGCAAGGGGATTTTGTTGTGGACAGGGCTAGAGATGTACTTTTGTAAGGAGATGCTCCACACCAGAGGAGGTACACCTGTGCAGGGCCTGTGGCCCGTGGGGGACCTGCACCAGGGCAGGGATACCGTGAAGGGACTGTGGTCTGTGCAGGACCCACTGTGGGGCAGGCTGGGAGCAGGTGGGGAGCTGAAGCCCAGCAGGTGTGAGGAGAGGCCAACGGCACTGGGGCTGTTCAGTCAGGAGAAGAGAAGGCGCAGGAGGATCGGACTGCTGCCTGCATGTGCCTAATGGGAGGATGGTGAGAGGATGGAGGCAAAGCCTTCCCAGGGGTGCCCAGGGACAGGACGAGGGGCAACAGCACAGGTTGCTGCAGGGGGAAATTCCTATCTGAGACAGGAAAAAACACTGTAGCCTAAGGGTGGTCGAGCACTTGTCCAGGGACCCAGGGTCATGGAGGAATCCATGGAGTCAGCTGCACTTCAAGAGTGCCCAGCCCTGAGAAGCCTGCTCTGGTCGGCCCCACTTGCAGCAGGAGGTCAGAGTGGAGACTTGCCGAAGCCCCTTCCCAGCCTGGCTGCTCTGGGACTGTGAACACCTGACCAGGTTTCTCTGCAGCTCTGTCTGCCTTCCTGGGCTTGGCCTGCTCCAGTCTGTCTCTGGAGATCGACCAGACACAAAGGCAGAAAAAGCTTCCCAAGTTTTTATAGCAAGCAGGAATGGCTGCAGCCTGACAGGTGTCTGCGGGAGTGTGCAAGCATGCATGCCTCCAGTGTGACTTTGCACGTTTCCATCACTCCCCTCCTTTGCCCTGTGCATCTTGAGGACCAGCCTCAACGTCACAAGGCTGCCTGGGCCTTGTGTCCTCACACCGTCCCTCCTGCTGCCTCATGACATAGTGGCAGCAGAAAGCTCTGCGCAGAGCCCAAAGCGCTGTGCTGAGGAGCAAGGGCCATCGGCGGAGAGCTGGGGGGGGGGGGTGATGATGCCCATGGCGGAGGAGAGCTGGGGGTGAGGGACAGGAGTCACAGGGAGGAGCTCTTGGTTCAACAGTCTAGTCTGGACATGCCTAGGGCAGCCCTACAACAAGTGTCCTGCTCGGTTTCCAATCCTGCCGAGACTTACACTAGGCCTACTCACAGGTTACTACTAGGAGGGCGAACTGCTCAAACGGCTCCCCCACCAACGCACTCACATCGAGGAGCTCTTGACTCATCAATCTGGCCTGCGCACGCCTGAGGCACGTAGAGAAGACGTACCCTGCTTGGCTTCCTCCCGTGCCGAAACCTACACCAGGCCTACTCACAGCTTAGTACTAGGAGGGCCAGCCTGCTCAAACTGTTCCTCTTCAAAGCAGGAATTACAGGGAGGAGCTCTTGGCTCACCAGTCTGGCCTTGATATGCCTAGGGCAGCCCCACAAGTAGTGCCCTGCTCGGCTTCCTCCCCTGCTGAAACTTAGACCAGGCCTGCTCACAGCTTACAACTAGGAGAGGCAAATGCTCAAACTGCTCCCACGCCAACTAGCCCTCACAGGGAGAAGCAATAGGCTCTCCAATCTGGCCTTGACTTTCCTAGGGTAATCATGCAAGTGCCCTGCTCTGCTTCTTCCCCTGCTGAAACTTACACCCAACCTACTCACACCTTACTAATAGGGCCACCCTGCTCAAACAGTTCCACCACAAAGCAGGACTCACAGGGAGGAACTCTTGACTCGCCACCCTGGCCATGCCATTCCTCATCCATACCAGAAGTGTCCTACTTGGCTTCTGCCCTCCTGAAAATTATAGCGGGCCTAGTCACATCTTACTACTAGGAGGGCCACCCTGCTCAAACTGCTCCTCCACCAACTAGCACACTTTGGGAGAAGCCACTGGCTCTCCAATCTGGCCTGGGCATTCCTTGGTAGCACCAGAAGAAGTGCCCTGCTTGGCTTCCTTCCCTGACCAAACCTACACCAGGCCTACTCACAGCTTACAACTAGGATGGCCACCCTGCTCAAACTGTTCCTCTACCATCAGGACTCACAAGGAGGAGCTCCTGAGTCACCAATCTGGCCTTGGCATGCCTAAGGCAAGTACAGATGAAGTGCCCTGCTCAGCTTCTTCCCCTGCCGAGACTTACACCATGCTTACTCCAAGCTTACTACTTGGCGGGCCACCCTACTACAACGGCTCCCCCACCAACCAATGCCCATGGGTTGCAATTCTTTGCTCATCAATCTGGCCTTGGCATGCCCAGTGCAGCACCGTTGCAAGGGCCCTGCTCACCCTTCCTCCTCAGCTAAAACTTATACCAGACCTACTCCCAGGTTACTACTAGGAAGGCCACCCTGCTACAACAGTTTCTCCACAAAACTGGGCCCACAGGCAAGAACACTTGACATTGCAATCTAGCCTTGATATGGCTAGAGCAGCCCCACCACAAGTGCTCTGTTCGGCTTCCTCCTCTCCTCAAACTTACACCAGGCCTACTCACAGCTTATTACTAGGAGGGCCACCCTGCTACAAGGCCTTACACAACATTCAGTGCCCAGAAGCAAGAGGTCTCAGCACACAAATCTGGCCTGGGCATGCCTAGTGTAGCCCCAGAAGCACTCATCTCGGCTTCCTACCCTGGTGAGACTTATACCAGGCCTACTCACAGCTTACTACTAGGAGGGCCACCCTGCTACCACGGCTCCCCCCACCAACCAGGGCCCACAGGCAAGAACACCTGACATTCCATTCTGGCCTGGGCATGCCTTGGGCTGCCCCACACCCACTTCCCAGCTCACCGTCCTTCTTTGCCAAAACTTTCCTCAGGCCTACTCACAGCTTACTACTAGGAGGAGCACCCTGCTATCACGGCTCCCCTACCATCCAGGGCCTATAGGTCAGATGTCTGCAAAGGAAAATCTGGCCTTGGCATGCCCCAGACAGCCTTAAAACAAGTGCGCTGCTCGACTTCCTCCCCTGCTGAAACTTTTACCAGGCTTACTCACAGCGTACTACTCAAAGGGACACCCTTCTGCAAGGCCTCACCCACCATCCAGGCCTCCAAGGCAAGAGGCCTCGGCCCGCAAATCGGGCCTTGGCCTGCCTGGTGCAGCTCCACCACCAGTGCTCTGCTTGGCTTCTTCCTCTGCCAAAACTTACACCAGGCCTACCCACAGCTTACTACTAGGAGGGCCACCTTACTACCATGGCTTCTCCACCAACCAGGGCCCATAGGTCAGAGGTCTTGACATGAAAATGTGACCTTGGCATGCTCAGGGTAGCCTTACAACAAGTGCACTATTCAGATTCCTCTCCTGCTGAAACTTACACCAGGCCTACTCACAGCTTACTACTAGGTGGTCCACACTGCTACAATGGCTTCCCCACCAAGAAGGTCCCACAGGCAAGAGCTCTTGGCATGCAAATCTGGCTTCTGTGTTCCTTGTGCGGCCCCACAGCAAGTGGTCATCTCACCTTCCTCCCCTGTCAAGACTTACACCAGGCCATCTCACAGCTTACTACTAGGAGGGCCATCTTGCTACCATGGTTCCCCCACCAACCTGGGCCCATCAGTTAGAGGTCTTGAAATGAAAATGTGGCCTTAGCATGCCCAGGACAGCCTTACAACAAGTGCATTGTAAAGATTCACCTCCTGCTAAATCTTTCCCCAGGCCTACTTACAGCTTACTACTAGGTGGGCCACTCTGCTACAATGGGCTTTCCCACCATTCAGAGCTCACAAACAAGAGGCCTCAACAGTCCAATATGGCTTTGGCATGCCTAGTGCAGCCCCAAAACAAGTGCCCTGCTCAGCCCTGCTAGTAGTAACCTGTGAGTAGGCTTAGCATAAGTTTCGACAAGGGAGGAAGCCGAGCAGGGCACTTCTTCTGGGCCAGCCTTAGGCATACCAAGGCCATATTGGTGATTCAAGAGCTCCTCCTTGTGAGGACTAGTTGGTGGGGGAGCTGTTTGAGAAGGGTGGCCCTGCTGCTCGTAAGGAGTGAGTAGGCCTGGTGCAAATTTCGATGGGGGAGAAAGTCGAGCTGGGCACTTTTTCCAGTGCTACCCTAAACATGCCAAGGCCAGTTTAGTGAATCAAGAGCTCCTCCCTGTGAGTGTTAGTTGGTGGGTGAGCCGTTAGTTGGTGTAGGAGTTGTTTGAGCAGGATGGCCCTTCTAGTAGAAAGCGGTGAGTAGGCCTGCTGCAAGTTTCAGCAGGGGTGTAAGCCCAGCTGGGCACTTGTGGTCCTCCCCGATGTATGACAAGGCCAAACTGGTGAGTCAAATGCTCCTCCTGGTGATCCCTGGTTGGTAGAAGAGCCATTTCAGCATGGCGGCCATGTCTAGTAGTAAGCTGCGAGTAGCCCTGGTGTAAGTTTCTACAGGGGAGCAAGTCGAGCAGGGAACGTCTTTTAGAGCTGCCATACTCATGTTTAGGCCAGATTGGCGAGTCCAGACCGCCTCCCTGTGAGCATTAGTAGATGGGGGAAGCGTTTGAACAGGTAGGCCCTGTTAGTAGTAAGCTGTGAGCAGGCCTGGAACAAGTTTCTGCAGGGGAAGAAGGCAAGCAGGGACCTCTTCTGGTGCTGCCTTAGGCATGCCCAGGCCAGATTGGTGAGTCAGGGTGGTGCAGGGGAAGAAGGCAAGCAGGAACCTCTTCTGGTGCTGCCTTAGGCATGCCCAGGCCAGACTGGTGAGTCAAGAGCTCCTCCTTGTGACCCCTGGCTTGTGCAGGAACCATTTGAGCAGGATGGCCCTGCTAGTAGAAAGCTGTGAGTAGGCCTGCTGTAATTTTTGGCAGGGAGGAAGCCAAGAAGGGCACTTGTGGGGTTGTCCTGGGCATTCCCAGGCTGTTTTGGCCTCTTTGCAGGTGTTGAAGCATGGTCTGGTAGTCGAAGGAGCGGTGTCAAGAGCCGGGAGCTCTGCAGAGATCTGCAGCTAGCCATGGAGGACAAGCTCTGACTTGGAGCGTGGTCACAGCTAATTCTTTGGGCTGCACTGTATGTGATCCGGCCTAGGAGGCTGAAGGTGGTTGTCCCTAGGTGGTTACTGGTGTCACTGGCTCTGGATGTTGGCCTATGGAGCTGAAAGGACCAATAATATCGATTGTTTGTAATGGAAATGAATTAGTGCTTGCGATGTTTCAGGTAGGTTCAGTGCAAGTGCAGCTTAGTGCAGTCCTGTGGAGTGATTCTTGCACAAGGTGATGGTTGAATGGTGGCTAAAACCAAGCCTATAAACAGCCACTGCAACATGAATCTGGTGCATGTCTTCATGTTCAGCTGCACTTCTAAATGAAGGGCAAACTTAAGCTGTAGACAAAACACCTTGGCTTCTCTTTACTGTTCTCGTGCTTATGTGTGCTGTGGTGTTTCTTTTTTAAAGCTAATGGTTTGGAGTTTTTCCCTTAAGGTTTATTGTTTAGTTTGTTGTTGAGGGTTTCTCACTCAGGTTATGGTTTATTACTTTATGCTGTGTGGCTTAGTATTGATGAGTCAGCATTTACAGTTTGCTAACTTAGGCATCAGGGTGCAGGATTTAAAATCCAACCCCATCCATAAATTTTAAAGTCTCAGCAACCATTTGGGTTCCAAAATTTGCAGTTTGTCACTTAGCGTTCGGGGCTTATGCCTCACTGATAAATGACAAGGGCCAAATGCTTAGATAATAAAGTGTAAGCTCTGAAGCCTAAGCAGCAGGCTGCAAACCATTCTTTGGGGTTTGTAACCTTCCCCTGTCCCCAGTGTTCAGCTCTGTGCACTGATCCCACATCAGCATTTGATATGGTGCAGGCCCATCACACTGAGTGTGGCAATGTCACTGGTGAGACAAGAGCTATGAAAGTGTCTTGTAGGGTTGAAGTCTGGGGTAAGGCAAAAGTGCAGATGGGTGAGATCAGAGATGAGGCAATTTCCTATCACCCATCAGCTGAATTGTATCCCTAGAGGAAAAAGTGGAGGGGGTAGGCTGTCAGCTACTTGGACACCTGCCACATCAAGGGCAGCAACAGGAGCTGACCCTTCCCCAACGGACCGACGAACGCTGGTGTGGTGATGACTCTTCAGGTGTCACAGGGTAAGGGGAAGCATGCGGGCACTGCGCTTCATGGCAGACTCGCTCCCAGCTGTTGTTTCTATGCAGTAAAACAGTAAACAGTTGCTTTATCCTTTGCACTCACATCTGTGGTTCCTGCCGTCACTTTGCCTGAAGATGATGCCCAGGGGAGTAGGTTACACACTGTGTCTGGGGTTGGGAGCTCGTCCCCAAGTCCCTTGTACTTTGGAATGGCGGTTCCTGGGAAACCTAGTGCTATTCACAGGGCTGTGGGGAATTTTCCTTGCTTTGCCTGGACCTCGAGGCACTTGGTGGTGTTTCCGGTTAACCTTGGGACTGCCAGGGCCCCTCCAGGGCTGTATGAGGTCCCCAGACTGCTCCCAGATTTGCTTTCAGCACTCTGCAATGTCCCTCGTGTGCCTGGTGCTGGCAGACAGTTTCCGTGGGAATAAGAGGAGCCTGCAGACACCTTCCTATCAGGTGCATTGATCCTTGTGACATGTCTTGCCACCCTTTGGATGTGCAGGAAGGCTGTTTGTTTGTATTTTGGTTTGCCCCAGAGCCCTGCATTTGCCCTCTGATGTCCTCAGAACCCCTCAATTCACAGTCTGAGGTGCCCCCAAGTCCTCTTGAGTGCCTTTCAGTGTGCCCCGGCGCCCTGTGTTTGTTTTGCTGCATGCCACAATGTTCTCTGTTTAGCTTTCTCCTCTGTCCCAGAGTTTTCTGAGTGCTTTTTGGTGTGCCTCAGGGCCTTCCCTTTGCCTTTTGGTGCCCTCCTCCCCAGAGTCATTCTGTTCAGTCTATCATCGCCCAGTAATTTTCTTTTTTTAAAAGTGTTTGTTGCACCCAGAGCTCTTGTTTTGTTCTCTTGTCCCCTGAATACTCTCTTTTCCTTTCTGTACACCTCCAGGGCTCTCCCTTCAGCTTTCAGCAAGCAATTCTCAGGAGCTGGGGTGCCTCTGCTGCCCTGGCAGCCCCAGCTGTCCCTGATGGGGCCAATGGCCATTCCCTGCCTCTGGTTACTGATGGGCTGCAGCTGTGGGCCCCAAGGCTGGAACAAGCCCCAGGTGACTGGGGGGGGGGGGGGGGGCAGGACAAACCCCAGGTGGGGCTGGGGGCACTGATGGCAACAGCAGGCGTGCTCAGGGAAGCTCATGCAGGGACTGGTCTGGGACAACAGAGCTGCCACTGAGAACCACATGCTGTGACTGGCACTGCAGCTGCACCGTGGAGGAAGTTATCAGGGCCATGGGGGATCTGCGCTCAGGGCTGCGGGTCCCCCATGCACCAGGGGTCCTGGCAGACAGGAGTGTCCTGGGCAACGTGCCACAACCAGGG
>NW_027182767.1:0-35600 GCF_040807025.1 Struthio camelus | reverse complement strand
GCCTTTGCGGGCGGCCGGGGAGGCTCCGAGTGCCTTTGCGGGCGGCCGGGGAGGCTCCGAGTGCCTTTCGGGGCGGCCGGGGAGGCTCCGAGTGCCTTTCGGGGCGGCCGGGGAGGCTCCGAGTGCCTTTCGGGGCGGCCGGGGAGGCTCCGAGTGCCTTTGCGGGCGGCCGGGGAGGCTCCGAGTGCCTTTGCGGGCGGCCGGGGAGGCTCCGAGTGCCTTTGCGGGCGGCCGGGGAGGCTCCGAGTGCCTTTCGGGGGCGGCCGGGCCGGCTCCGAGTGCCTTTCGGGGCGGCCGGGGAGGCTCCGAGTGCCTTTCGGGGCGGCCGGGGAGGCTCCGAGTGCCTTTCGGGGCGGCCGGGGAGGCTCCGAGTGCCTTTCGGGGCGGCCGGGGAGGCTCCGCGTGCCTTTGCGGGCGGCCGGGGAGGCTCCGAGTGCCTTTCGGGGCGGCCGGGCCGGCTCCGCGTGCCTTTGCGGGCGGCCGGGCCGGCTCCGCGTGCCTTTGCGGGCGGCCGGTCCGGCTCCGCGTTCCTTTCGGGGCGGCCGGGGAGGCTCCGAGTGCCTTTCGGGGCGGCCGGGGAGGCTCCGCGTGCCTTTCGGGGCGGCCGGGGAGGCTCCGCGTGCCTTTGCGGGCGGCCGGGGAGGCTCCGCGTGCCTTTGCGGGCGGCCGGGCCGGCTCCGAGTGCCTTTCGGGGCGGCCGGGCCGGCTCCGAGTGCCTTTCGGGGCGGCCGGGCCGGCTCCGAGTGCCTTTCGGGGCGGCCGGGGAGGCTCCGAGTGCCTTTCGGGGCGGCCGGGGAGGCTCCGAGTGCCTTTCGGGGCGGCCGGGGAGGCTCCGAGTGCCTTTGCGGGCGGCCGGGGAGGCTCCGAGTGCCTTTGCGGGCGGCCGGGGAGGCTCCGCGTGCCTTTCGGGGCGGCCGGGGCCGGCCCCGCGTGCCTTTGCGGGCGGCCGGGCCGGCTCTGCGTGCCTTTGCGGGCGGCCGGGGAGGCTCCGCGTGCCTTTCGGGGCGGCCGGGCCGGCTCCGAGTGCCTTTCGGGGCGGCCGGGGAGGCTCCGAGTGCCTTTCGGGGCGGCCGGGCCCGCTCCGAGTGCCTTTGCGGGCGGCCGGGGAGGCTCCGAGTGCCTTTCGGGGCGGCCGGGGAGGCTCCGAGTGCCTTTCGGGGCGGCCGGGGAGGCTCCGAGTGCCTTTCGGGGCGGCCGGGGAGGCTCCGAGTGCCTTTCGGGGCGGCCGGGGAGGCTCCGAGTGCCTTTCGGGGCGGCCGGGGAGGCTCCGAGTGCCTTTCGGGGCGGCCGGGGAGGCTCCGAGTGCCTTTGCGGGCGGCCGGGGAGGCTCCGAGTGCCTTTGCGGGCGGCCGGGGAGGCTCCGAGTGCCTTTGCGGGCGGCCGGGGAGGCTCCGAGTGCCTTTGCGGGCGGCCGGGGAGGCTCCGAGTGCCTTTGCGGGCGGCCGGGGAGGCTCCGAGTGCCTTTGCGGGCGGCCGGGGAGGCTCCGAGTGCCTTTGCGGGCGGCCGGGGAGGCTCCGAGTGCCTTTCGGGGCGGCCGGGGAGGCTCCGAGTGCCTTTGCGGGCGGCCGGGCCGGCTCCGCGTGCCTTTGCGGGCGGCCGGGCCGGCTCCGCGTGCCTTTGCGGGCGGCCGGGCCGGCTCCGCGTGCCTTTGCGGGCGGCCGGGGCCGGCTCCGCGTGCCTTTGCGGGCGGCCGGGGAGGCTCCGCGTGCCTTTGCGGGCGGCCGGGGAGGCTCCGCGTGCCTTTGCGGGCGGCCGGGGAGGCTCCGCGTGCCTTTGCGGGCGGCCGGGGAGGCTCCGCGTGCCTTTGCGGGCGGCCGGGGAGGCTCCGCGTGCCTTTGCGGGCGGCCGGGCCGGCTCCGCGTGCCTTTGCGGGCGGCCGGGGCCGGCTCCGCGTGCCTTTGCGGGCGGCCGGGCCGGCTCCGCGTGCCTTTGCGGGCGGCCGGGCCGGCTCCGCGTGCCTTTGCGGGCGGCCGGGCCGGCTCCGCGTGCCTTTGGGGGCGGCCGGGGAGGCTCCGCGTGCCTTTGGGGCGGCCGGGGAGGCTCCGCGTGCCTTTCGGGGCGGCCGGGCCGGCTCCGCGTGCCTTTCGGGGCGGCCGGGCCGGCTCCGCGTGCCTTTGCGGGCGGCCGGGCCGGCTCCGCGTGCCTTTGCGGGCGGCCGGTCCGGCTCCGCGTGCCTTTCGGGGCGGCCGGGGAGGCTCCGCGTGCCTTTCGGGGCGGCCGGGGAGGCTCCGAGTGCCTTTGCGGGCGGCCGGGCCCGCTCCGAGTGCCTTTGCGGGCGGCCGGGGAGGCTCCGAGTGCCTTTGCGGGCGGCCGGGGAGGCTCCGAGTGCCTTTCGGGCGGCCGGGGAGGCTCCGAGTGCCTTTCGGGGCGGCCGGGGAGGCTCCGAGTGCCTTTGCGGGCGGCCGGGGAGGCTCCGAGTGCCTTTCGGGGCGGCCGGGGAGGCTCCGAGTGCCTTTCGGGCGGCCGGGGAGGCTCCGAGTGCCTTTGCGGGCGGCCGGGGAGGCTCCGAGTGCCTTTGCGGGCGGCCGGGGAGGCTCCGAGTGCCTTTGCGGGCGGCCGGGGAGGCTCCGAGTGCCTTTGCGGGCGGCCGGGGAGGCTCCGAGTGCCTTTCGGGGCGGCCGGGGAGGCTCCGAGTGCCTTTCGGGGCGGCCGGGGAGGCTCCGAGTGCCTTTGCGGGCGGCCGGGGAGGCTCCGAGTGCCTTTGCGGGCGGCCGGGGAGTCTCCGAGTGCCTTTCGGGGCGGCCGGGCCGGCTCCGCGTGCCTTTGCGGGCGGCCGGGCCGGCTCCGCGTGCCTTTGCGGGCGGCCGGGGAGGCTCCGCGTGCCTTTGCGGGCGGCCGGGGAGGCTCCGCGTGCCTTTGCGGGCGGCCGGGGAGGCTCCGCGTGCCTTTGCGGGCGGCCGGGGAGGCTCCGCGTGCCTTTGCGGGCGGCCGGGGAGGCTCCGCGTGCCTTTGCGGGCGGCCGGGGAGGCTCCGCGTGCCTTTGCGGGCGGCCGGGGAGGCTCCGCGTGCCTTTGCGGGCGGCCGGGCCGGCTCCGCGTGCCTTTGCGGGCGGCCGGGCCGGCTCCGCGTGCCTTTGCGGGCGGCCGGGCCGGCTCCGCGTGCCTTTGCGGGCGGCCGGGCCGGCTCCGCGTGCCTTTGCGGCGGCCGGGCCGGCTCCGCGTGCCTTTGCGGGCGGCCGGGCCGGCTCCGCGTGCCTTTGCGGGCGGCCGGGGAGGCTCCGCGTGCCTTTGGGGGCGGCCGGGGAGGCTCCGCGTGCCTTTGGGGGCGGCCGGGGAGGCTCCGCGTGCCTTTCGGGGCGGCCGGGGAGGCTCCGCGTGCCTTTCGGGGCGGCCGGGGAGGCTCCGCGTGCCTTTCGGGGCGGCCGGGGAGGCTCCGCGTGCCTTTCGGGGCGGCCGGGGAGGCTCCGCGTGCCTTTCGGGGCGGCCGGGGAGGCTCCCGAGTGCCTTTGGGGGCGGCCGGGGAGGCTCCGAGTGCCTTTGCGGGCGGCCGGGAGGCTCCGAGGCCTTTGCGGGCGGCCGGGGAGGCTCCGAGTGCCTTTGCGGGCGGCCGGGGAGGCTCCGAGTGCCTTTGCGGGCGGCCGGGCCGGCTCCGAGTGCCTTTGCGGGCGGCCGGGGAGGCTCCGAGTGCCTTTGCGGGCGGCCGGGGAGGCTCCGAGTGCCTTTCGGGGCGGCCGGGGAGGCTCCGAGTGCCTTTGCGGGCGGCCGGGGAGGCTCCGAGTGCCTTTGCGGGCGGCCGGGCCGGCTCCGAGTGCCTTTGCGGGCGGCCGGGCCGGCTCCGAGTGCCTTTCGGGGCGGCCGGGCCGGCTCCGAGTGCCTTTCGGGGCGGCCGGGGAGGCTCCGAGTGCCTTTGCGGGCGGCCGGGCCGGCTCCGAGTGCCTTTGCGGGCGGCCGGGCCGGCTCCGAGTGCCTTTGCGGGCGGCCGGGGAGGCTCCGAGTGCCTTTGCGGGCGGCCGGGGAGGCTCCGAGTGCCTTTGGGGGCGGCCGGGGAGGCTCCGAGTGCCTTTGGGGGCGGCCGGGGAGGCTCCGAGTGCCTTTGCGGGCGGCCGGGGAGGCTCCGAGTGCCTTTGCGGGCGGCCGGGGAGGCTCCGAGTGCCTTTGCGGGCGGCCGGGGAGGCTCCGAGTGCCTTTGCGGGCGGCCGGGGAGGCTCCGAGTGCCTTTGCGGGCGGCCGGGGAGGCTCCGAGTGCCTTTGCGGGCGGCCGGGGAGGCTCCGAGTGCCTTTGCGGGCGGCCGGGGAGGCTCCGAGTGCCTTTGCGGGCGGCCGGGGAGGCTCCGAGTGCCTTTGCGGGCGGCCGGGCCGGCTCCGCGTGCCTTTGCGGGCGGCCGGTCCGGCTCCGCGTTCCTTTCGGGGCGGCCGGGGAGGCTCCGCGTGCCTTTCGGGGCGGCCGGGGAGGCTCCGCGTGCCTTTCGGGGCGGCCGGGGAGGCTCCGCGTGCCTTTGCGGGCGGCCGGGGAGGCTCCGCGTGGCCTTTGCGGGCGGCCGGGCCGGCTCCGAGTGCCTTTCGGGGCGGCCGGGCCGGCTCCGAGTGCCTTTCGGGGCGGCCGGGGAGGCTCCGAGTGCCTTTCGGGGCGGCCGGGGAGGCTCCGAGTGCCTTTCGGGGCGGCCGGGGAGGCTCCGCGTGCCTTTGGGGGCGGCCGGGGAGGCTCCGAGTGCCTTTGCGGGCGGCCGGGGAGGCTCCGCGTGCCTTTCGGGGCGGCCGGGCCGGCCCCGCGTGCCTTTGCGGGCGGCCGGGCCGGCTCCGCGTGCCTTTGCGGGCGGCCGGGGAGGCTCGCGTGCCTTTCGGGGCGGCCGGGCCGGCTCCGAGCGCCTTTCGGGGCGGCCGGGGAGGCTCCGAGTGCCTTTCGGGGCGGCCGGGCCCGCTCCGAGTGCCTTTGCGGGCGGCCGGGGAGGCTCCGAGTGCCTTTCGGGGCGGCCGGGGAGGCTCCGAGTGCCTTTCGGGGCGGCCGGGGAGGCTCCGAGTGCCTTTCGGGGCGGCCGGGGAGGCTCCGAGTGCCTTTCGGGGCGGCCGGGGAGGCTCCGAGTGCCTTTCGGGGCGGCCGGGGAGGCTCCGAGTGCCTTTCGGGGCGGCCGGGGAGGCTCCGAGTGCCTTTGGCGGGCGGCCGGGGAGGCTCCGAGTGCCTTTCGGGGCGGCCGGGGAGGCTCCGAGTGCCTTTGCGGGCGGCCGGGGAGGCTCCGAGTGCCTTTGCGGGCGGCCGGGGAGGCTCCGAGTGCCTTTGCGGGCGGCCGGGGAGGCTCCGAGTGCCTTTGCGGGCGGCCGGGGAGGCTCCGCGTGCCTTTGGGGGCGGCCGGGGAGGCTCCGCGTGCCTTTGGGGGCGGCCGGGGAGGCTCCGCGTGCCTTTGGGGGCGGCCGGGGAGGCTCCGCGTGCCTTTCGGGGCGGCCGGGCCGGCTCCGCGTGCCTTTGCGGGCGGCCGGGCCGGCTCCGCGTGCCTTTGCGGGCGGCCGGTCCGGCTCCGCGTGCCTTTCGGGGCGGCCGGGGAGGCTCCGCGTGCCTTTCGGGGCGGCCGGGGAGGCTCCGAGTGCCTTTCGGGGCGGCCGGGCCCGCTCCGAGTGCCTTTGCGGGCGGCCGGGGAGGCTCCGAGTGCCTTTGCGGGCGGCCGGGGAGGCTCCGAGTGCCTTTGCGGGCGGCCGGGGAGGCTCCGAGTGCCTTTCGGGGCGGCCGGGGAGGCTCCGAGTGCCTTTCGGGGCGGCCGGGGAGGCTCCGAGTGCCTTTCGGGGCGGCCGGGGAGGCTCCGAGTGCCTTTCGGGGCGGCCGGGGAGGCTCCGAGTGCCTTTCGGGGCGGCCGGGGAGGCTCCGAGTGCCTTTCGGGGCGGCCGGGGAGGCTCCGAGTGCCTTTCGGGGCGGCCGGGGAGGCTCCGAGTGCCTTTGCGGGCGGCCGGGGAGGCTCCGAGTGCCTTTGCGGGCGGCCGGGGAGGCTCCGAGTGCCTTTCGGGGCGGCCGGGGAGGCTCCGAGTGCCTTTGCGGGCGGCCGGGGAGGCTCCGAGTGCCTTTGCGGGCGGCCGGGGAGGCTCCGAGTGCCTTTGCGGGCGGCCGGGGAGTCTCCGAGTGCCTTTCGGGGCGGCCGGGGAGGCTCCGAGTGCCTTTGCGGGCGGCCGGGCCGGCTCCGCGTGCCTTTGCGGGCGGCCGGGCCGGCTCCGCGTGCCTTTGCGGGCGGCCGGGGAGGCTCCGCGTGCCTTTGCGGGCGGCCGGGGAGGCTCCGCGTGCCTTTGCGGGCGGCCGGGGAGGCTCCGCGTGCCTTTGCGGGCGGCCGGGGAGGCTCCGCGTGCCTTTGCGGGCGGCCGGGGAGGCTCCGCGTGCCTTTGCGGGCGGCCGGGCCGGCTCCGCGTGCCTTTGCGGGCGGCCGGGCCGGCTCCGCGTGCCTTTGCGGGCGGCCGGGCCGGCTCCGCGTGCCTTTGCGGGCGGCCGGGCCGGCTCCGCGTGCCTTTGCGGGCGGCCGGGCCGGCTCCGCGTGCCTTTGGGGGCGGCCGGGGAGGCTCCGCGTGCCTTTGGGGGCGGCCGGGGAGGCTCCGCGTGCCTTTGGGGGCGGCCGGGGAGGCTCCGCGTGCCTTTCGGGGCGGCCGGGCCGGCTCCGCGTGCCTTTGCGGGCGGCCGGGCCGGCTCCGCGTGCCTTTGCGGGCGGCCGGTCCGGCTCCGCGTGCCTTTCGGGGCGGCCGGGGAGGCTCCGCGTGCCTTTCGGGGCGGCCGGGGAGGCTCCGAGTGCCTTTCGGGGCGGCCGGGCCCGCTCCGAGTGCCTTTGCGGGCGGCCGGGGAGGCTCCGAGTGCCTTTGCGGGCGGCCGGGGAGGCTCCGAGTGCCTTTCGGGGCGGCCGGGGAGGCTCCGAGTGCCTTTCGGGGCGGCCGGGGAGGCTCCGAGTGCCTTTCGGGGCGGCCGGGGAGGCTCCGAGTGCCTTTCGGGGCGGCCGGGGAGGCTCCGAGTGCCTTTCGGGGCGGCCGGGGAGGCTCCGAGTGCCTTTCGGGGCGGCCGGGGAGGCTCCGAGTGCCTTTGCGGGCGGCCGGGGAGGCTCCGAGTGCCTTTGCGGGCGGCCGGGGAGGCTCCGAGTGCCTTTGCGGGCGGCCGGGGAGGCTCCGAGTGCCTTTGCGGGCGGCCGGGGAGGCTCCGAGTGCCTTTCGGGGCGGCCGGGGAGGCTCCGAGTGCCTTTCGGGGCGGCCGGGGAGGCTCCGAGTGCCTTTGCGGGCGGCCGGGGAGGCTCCGAGTGCCTTTGCGGGCGGCCGGGGAGTCTCCGAGTGCCTTTCGGGGCGGCCGGGGAGGCTCCGAGTGCCTTTGCGGGCGGCCGGGCCGGCTCCGCGTGCCTTTGCGGGCGGCCGGGGAGGCTCCGCGTGCCTTTGCGGGCGGCCGGGGAGGCTCCGCGTGCCTTTGCGGGCGGCCGGGGAGGCTCCGCGTGCCTTTGCGGGCGGCCGGGGAGGCTCCGCGTGCCTTTGCGGGCGGCCGGGGAGGCTCCGCGTGCCTTTGCGGGCGGCCGGGGAGGCTCCGCGTGCCTTTGCGGGCGGCCGGGGAGGCTCCGCGTGCCTTTGCGGGCGGCCGGGGAGGCTCCGCGTGCCTTTGCGGGCGGCCGGGCCGGCTCCGCGTGCCTTTGCGGGCGGCCGGGCCGGCTCCGCGTGCCTTTCGGGGCGGCCGGGGAGGCTCCGCGTGCCTTTGGGGGCGGCCGGGGAGGCTCCGCGTGCCTTTGGGGGCGGCCGGGGAGGCTCCGCGTGCCTTTGGGGGCGGCCGGGGAGGCTCCGCGTGCCTTTCGGGGCGGCCGGGGAGGCTCCGCGTGCCTTTCGGGGCGGCCGGGGAGGCTCCGCGTGCCTTTCGGGGCGGCCGGGGAGGCTCCGAGTGCCTTTGCGGGCGGCCGGGGAGGCTCCGAGTGCCTTTGCGGGCGGCCGGGGAGGCTCCGAGTGCCTTTGCGGGCGGCCGGGGAGGCTCCGAGTGCCTTTGCGGGCGGCCGGGGAGGCTCCGAGTGCCTTTGCGGGCGGCCGGGCCGGCTCCGAGTGCCTTTGCGGGCGGCCGGGGAGGCTCCGAGTGCCTTTGCGGGCGGCCGGGGAGGCTCCGAGTGCCTTTCGGGGCGGCCGGGGAGGCTCCGAGTGCCTTTGCGGGCGGCCGGGGAGGCTCCGAGTGCCTTTGCGGGCGGCCGGGCCGGCTCCGAGTGCCTTTGCGGGCGGCCGGGCCGGCTCCGAGTGCCTTTCGGGGCGGCCGGGCCGGCTCCGAGTGCCTTTCGGGGCGGCCGGGGAGGCTCCGAGTGCCTTTGCGGGCGGCCGGGCCGGCTCCGAGTGCCTTTGCGGGCGGCCGGGCCGGCTCCGAGTGCCTTTGCGGGCGGCCGGGGAGGCTCCGAGTGCCTTTGGGGGCGGCCGGGGAGGCTCCGAGTGCCTTTGGGGGCGGCCGGGGAGGCTCCGAGTGCCTTTGGGGGCGGCCGGGGAGGCTCCGAGTGCCTTTGCGGGCGGCCGGGGAGGCTCCGAGTGCCTTTGCGGGCGGCCGGGGAGGCTCCGAGTGCCTTTGCGGGCGGCCGGGGAGGCTCCGAGTGCCTTTGCGGGCGGCCGGGCCGGCTCCGAGTGCCTTTGCGGGCGGCCGGGGAGGCTCCGAGTGCCTTTGCGGGCGGCCGGGCCGGCTCCGAGTGCCTTTGCGGGCGGCCGGGCCGGCTCCGAGTGCCTTTGCGGGCGGCCGGGCCGGCTCCGAGTGCCTTTCGGGGCGGCCGGGGAGGCTCCGAGTGCCTTTGCGGGCGGCCGGGGAGGCTCCGAGTGCCTTTGCGGGCGGCCGGGGAGGCTCCGAGTGCCTTTGCGGGCGGCCGGGGAGGCTCCGAGTGCCTTTGCGGGCGGCCGGGGAGGCTCCGAGTGCCTTTGCGGGCGGCCGGGGAGGCTCCGAGTGCCTTTGCGGGCGGCCGGGGAGGCTCCGAGTGCCTTTGCGGGCGGCCGGGGAGGCTCCGAGTGCCTTTGCGGGCGGCCGGGGAGGCTCCGAGTGCCTTTCGGGGCGGCCGGGGAGGCTCCGAGTGCCTTTGCGGGCGGCCGGGGAGGCTCCGAGTGCCTTTGCGGGCGGCCGGGCCGGCTCCGAGTGCCTTTGCGGGCGGCCGGGCCGGCTCCGAGTGCCTGTCGGGGCGGCCGGGGAGGCTCCGAGTGCCTTTGCGGGCGGCCGGGGAGGCTCCGAGTGCCTTTGCGGGCGGCCGGGGAGGCTCCGAGTGCCTTTGCGGGCGGCCGGGGAGGCTCCGCGTGCCTTTGCGGGCGGCCGGGCCGGCTCCGCGTGCCTTTGCGGGTGGCCGGGCCGGCTCCGAGTGCCTTTCGGGGCGGCCGGCCAGGCCGGCTCCGAGTGCCTTTCGGGGCGGCCGGGGAGGCTCCGAGTGCCTTTCGGGGCGGCCGGGGAGGCTCCGAGTGCCTTTGGGGGCGGCCGGGGAGGCTCCGAGTGCCTTTGCGGGCGGCCGGGCCGGCTCCGAGTGCCTTTGGGGGCGGCCGGGCCGGCTCCGAGTGCCTTTGGGGGCGGCCGGGCCGGCTCCGAGTGCCTTTGGGGGCGGCCGGGGAGGCTCCGCGTGCCTTTGGGGGCGGCCGGGGAGGCTCCGAGTGCCTTTGGGGGCGGCCGGGGAGGCTCCGAGTGCCTTTGCGGGCGGCCGGGGAGGCTCCGAGTGCCTTTGCGGGCGGCCGGGGAGGCTCCGAGTGCCTTTCGGGGCGGCCGGGGAGGCTCCGAGTGCCTTTGCGGGCGGCCGGGCCGGCTCCGAGTGCCTTTGCGGGCGGCCGGGGAGGCTCCGAGTGCCTTTGCGGGCGGCCGGGGAGGCTCCGAGTGCCTTTGCGGGCGGCCGGGGAGGCTCCGAGTGCCTTTGCGGGCGGCCGGGGAGGCTCCGAGTGCCTTTGCGGGCGGCCGGGGAGGCTCCGAGTGCCTTTGCGGGCGGCCGGGGAGGCTCCGAGTGCCTTTCGGGGCGGCCGGGGAGGCTCCGAGTGCCTTTCGGGGCGGCCGGGGAGGCTCCGCGTGCCTTTGCGGGCGGCCGGGGAGGCTCCGAGTGCCTTTGCGGGCGGCCGGGGAGGCTCCGAGTGCCTTTGCGGGCGGCCGGGGAGGCTCCGAGTGCCTTTGCGGGCGGCCGGGGAGGCTCCGAGTGCCTTTGCGGGCGGCCGGGGAGGCTCCGAGTGCCTTTCGGGGCGGCCGGGGAGGCTCCGAGTGCCTTTGCGGGCGGCCGGGGAGGCTCCGAGTGCCTTTGCGGGCGGCCGGGGAGGCTCCGAGTGCCTTTGCGGGCGGCCGGGGAGGCTCCGAGTGCCTTTGCGGGCGGCCGGGGAGGCTCCGAGTGCCTTTGCGGGCGGCCGGGGAGGCTCCGAGTGCCTTTGCGGGCGGCCGGGGAGGCTCCGAGTGCCTTTGCGGGCGGCCGGGGAGGCTCCGAGTGCCTTTGCGGGCGGCCGGGGAGGCTCCGAGTGCCTTTGCGGGCGGCCGGGGAGGCTCCGAGTGCCTTTCGGGGCGGCCGGGGAGGCTCCGAGTGCCTTTCGGGGCGGCCGGGGAGGCTCCGAGTGCCTTTCGGGGCGGCCGGGGAGGCTCCGAGTGCCTTTGCGGGCGGCCGGGGAGGCTCCGAGTGCCTTTGCGGGCGGCCGGGGAGGCTCCGAGTGCCTTTGCGGGCGGCCGGGGAGGCTCCGAGTGCCTTTGCGGGCGGCCGGGGAGGCTCCGAGTGCCTTTGCGGGCGGCCGGGGAGGCTCCGAGTGCCTTTGCGGGCGGCCGGGGAGGCTCCGAGTGCCTTTGCGGGCGGCCGGGGAGGCTCCGAGTGCCTTTGCGGGCGGCCGGGGAGGCTCCGAGTGCCTTTGGGGGCGGCCGGGGAGGCTCCGAGTGCCTTTCGGGGCGGCCGGGGAGGCTCCGAGTGCCTTTCGGGGCGGCCGGGGAGGCTCCGAGTGCCTTTCGGGGCGGCCGGGGAGGCTCCGAGTGCGTTGCCTTTCGGGCGGCCGGGAGGCTCCGAGTGCTTTCGGGGCGGGCCGGGGAGCTCCGAGTGCCTTTCGGGGCGGCCGGGGAGGCTCCGAGTGCCTTTCGGGGCGGCCGGGAGGCTCCGAGTGCCTTTCGGGGCGGCCGGGGAGGCTCCGAGTGCCTTTCGGGGCGGCCGGGGAGGCTCCGAGTGCCTTTCGGGGCGGCCGGGGAGGCTCCGAGTGCCTTTGCGGGCGGCCGGGGAGGCTCCGAGTGCCTTTGCGGGCGGCCGGGGAGGCTCCGAGTGCCTTTGCGGGCGGCCGGGGAGGCTCCGAGTGCCTTTGCGGGCGGCCGGGGAGGCTCCGAGTGCCTTTGCGGGCGGCCGGGGAGGCTCCGAGTGCCTTTGCGGGCGGCCGGGAGGCTCCGAGTGCCTTTGCGGGCGGCCGGGGAGGCTCCGCGTGCCTTTGCGGGCGGCCGGGGAGGCTCCGCGTGCCTTTGCGGGCGGCCGGGGAGGCTCCGCGTGCCTTTGCGGGCGGCCGGGGAGGCTCCGCGTGCCTTTGCGGGCGGCCGGGGAGGCTCCGCGTGCCTTTGCGGGCGGCCGGGGAGGCTCCGCGTGCCTTTGCGGGCGGCCGGGGAGGCTCCGCGTGCCTTTGCGGGCGGCCGGGGAGGCTCCGCGTGCCTTTGCGGGCGGCCGGGGCCGGCTCCGCGTGCCTTTGCGGGCGGCCGGGCCGGCTCCGCGTGCCTTTGCGGGCGGCCGGGCCGGCTCCGCGTGCCTTTCGGGGCGGCCGGGCCGGCTCCGCGTGCCTTTCGGGGCGGCCGGGGAGGCTCCGCGTGCCTTTCGGGGCGGCCGGGGAGGCTCCGCGTGCCTTTGCGGGCGGCCGGGGAGGCTCCGAGTGCCTTTGCGGGCGGCCGGGGAGGCTCCGAGTGCCTTTGCGGGCGGCCGGGGAGGCTCCGCGTGCCTTTGCGGGCGGCCGGGAGGCTCCGCGTGCCTTTGCGGGCGGCCGGGGAGGCTCCGCGTGCCTTTGCGGGCGGCCGGGGAGGCTCCGCGTGCCTTTGCGGGCGGCCGGGGAGGCTCCGCGTGCCTTTGCGGGCGGCCGGGGAGGCTCCGCGTGCCTTTGCGGGCGGCCGGGGAGGCTCCGCGTGCCTTTGCGGGCGGCCGGGGAGGCTCCGCGTGCCTTTGCGGGCGGCCGGGCCGGCTCCGCGTGCCTTTGCGGGCGGCCGGGCCGGCTCCGCGTGCCTTTGCGGGCGGCCGGGCCGGCTCCGCGTGCCTTTCGGGGCGGCCGGGCCGGCTCCGCGTGCCTTTCGGGGCGGCCGGGGAGGCTCCGCGTGCCTTTCGGGGCGGCCGGGGAGGCTCCGCGTGCCTTTCGGGGCGGCCGGGGAGGCTCCGCGTGCCTTTCGGGGCGGCCGGGGAGGCTCCGCGTGCCTTTGCGGGCGGCCGGGGAGGCTCCGAGTGCCTTTGCGGGCGGCCGGGGAGGCTCCGAGTGCCTTTGCGGGCGGCCGGGCCGGCTCCGAGTGCCTTTGCGGGCGGCCGGGCCGGCTCCGAGTGCCTTTGCGGGCGGCCGGGCCGGCTCCGAGTGCCTTTGCGGGCGGCCGGGCCGGCTCCGAGTGCCTTTGCGGGCGGCCGGGCCGGCTCCGAGTGCCTTTCGGGGCGGCCGGGCCGGCTCCGAGTGCCTTTCGGGGCGGCCGGGGAGGCTCCGAGTGCCTTTGGGGGCGGCCGGGCCGGCTCCGAGTGCCTTTGGGGGCGGCCGGGGAGGCTCCGAGTGCCTTTGGGGGCGGCCGGGGAGGCTCCGAGTGCCTTTGGGGGCGGCCGGGGAGGCTCCGAGTGCCTTTGGGGGCGGCCGGGGAGGCTCCGAGTGCCTTTGGGGGCGGCCGGGGAGGCTCCGAGTGCCTTTGCGGGCGGCCGGGGAGGCTCCGAGTGCCTTTGCGGGCGGCCGGGGAGGCTCCGAGTGCCTTTCGGGGCGGCCGGGCCGGCTCCGAGTGCCTTTGCGGGCGGCCGGGCCGGCTCCGAGTGCCTTTGCGGGCGGCCGGGCCGGCTCCGAGTGCCTTTGCGGGCGGCCGGGGAGGCTCCGAGTGCCTTTGCGGGCGGCCGGGGAGGCTCCGAGTGCCTTTGCGGGCGGCCGGGGAGGCTCCGAGTGCCTTTGCGGGCGGCCGGGGAGGCTCCGAGTGCCTTTGCGGGCGGCCGGGGAGGCTCCGAGTGCCTTTGCGGGCGGCCGGGGAGGCTCCGAGTGCCTTTGCGGGCGGCCGGGGAGGCTCCGAGTGCCTTTCGGGGCGGCCGGGGAGGCTCCGAGTGCCTTTCGGGGCGGCCGGGGAGGCTCCGCGTGCCTTTGCGGGCGGCCGGGGAGGCTCCGCGTGCCTTTGCGGGCGGCCGGGGAGGCTCCGAGTGCCTTTGCGGGCGGCCGGCGCGGCTCCGAGTGCCTTTGCGGGCGGCCGGGGAGGCTCCGAGTGCCTTTGCGGGCGGCCGGGGAGGCTCCGAGTGCCTTTGCGGGCGGCCGGGCCGGCTCCGAGTGCCTTTCGGGGCGGCCGGGGAGGCTCCGAGTGCCTTTGCGGGCGGCCGGGGAGGCTCCGAGTGCCTTTGCGGGCGGCCGGGGAGGCTCCGAGTGCCTTTGCGGGCGGCCGGGGAGGCTCCGAGTGCCTTTGCGGGCGGCCGGGGAGGCTCCGAGTGCCTTTGCGGGCGGCCGGGGAGGCTCCGAGTGCCTTTGCGGGCGGCCGGGGAGGCTCCGAGTGCCTTTGCGGGCGGCCGGGGAGGCTCCGAGTGCCTTTGCGGGCGGCCGGGGAGGCTCCGAGTGCCTTTGCGGGCGGCCGGGGAGGCTCCGAGTGCCTTTCGGGGCGGCCGGGGAGGCTCCGAGTGCCTTTCGGGGCGGCCGGGGAGGCTCCGAGTGCCTTTCGGGGCGGCCGGGGAGGCTCCGAGTGCCTTTCGGGGCGGCCGGGGAGGCTCCGAGTGCCTTTCGGGGCGGCCGGGGAGGCTCCGAGTGCCTTTCGGGGCGGCCGGGGAGGCTCCGAGTGCCTTTCGGGGCGGCCGGGGAGGCTCCGAGTGCCTTTCGGGGCGGCCGGGGAGGCTCCGAGTGCCTTTCGGGGCGGCCGGGGAGGCTCCGAGTGCCTTTCGGGGCGGCCGGGGAGGCTCCGAGTGCCTTTCGGGGCGGCCGGGGAGGCTCCGAGTGCCTTTCGGGGCGGCCGGGGAGGCTCCGAGTGCCTTTGCGGGCGGCCGGGGAGGCTCCGAGTGCCTTTGCGGGCGGCCGGGGAGGCTCCGCGTGCCTTTGCGGGCGGCCGGGGAGGCTCCGCGTGCCTTTGCGGGCGGCCGGGGAGGCTCCGCGTGCCTTTGCGGGCGGCCGGGGAGGCTCCGCGTGCCTTTGCGGGCGGCCGGGGAGGCTCCGCGTGCCTTTGCGGGCGGCCGGGGAGGCTCCGCGTGCCTTTGCGGGCGGCCGGGGAGGCTCCGCGTGCCTTTGCGGGCGGCCGGGGAGGCTCCGCGTGCCTTTGCGGGCGGCCGGGGAGGCTCCGCGTGCCTTTGCGGGCGGCCGGGGAGGCTCCGCGTGCCTTTGCGGGCGGCCGGGGAGGCTCCGCGTGCCTTTGCGGGCGGCCGGGGAGGCTCCGCGTGCCTTTGCGGGCGGCCGGGGAGGCTCCGCGTGCCTTTGCGGGCGGCCGGGGAGGCTCCGCGTGCCTTTGCGGGCGGCCGGGGAGGCTCCGCGTGCCTTTCGGGGCGGCCGGGGAGGCTCCGCGTGCCTTTCGGGGCGGCCGGGGAGGCTCCGCGTGCCTTTCGGGGCGGCCGGGGAGGCTCCGCGTGCCTTTCGGGGCGGCCGGGGAGGCTCCGAGTGCCTTTCGGGGCGGCCGGGCCCGCTCCGAGTGCCTTTGCGGGCGGCCGGGGAGGCTCCGAGTGCCTTTGCGGGCGGCCGGGCCCGCTCCGAGTGCCTTTCGGGGCGGCCGGGGAGGCTCCGAGTGCCTTTCGGGGCGGCCGGGGAGGCTCCGAGTGCCTTTGCGGGCGGCCGGGGAGGCTCCGAGTGCCTTTCGGGGCGGCCGGGGAGGCTCCGAGTGCCTTTGCGGGCGGCCGGGGAGGCTCCGAGTGCCTTTGCGGGCGGCCGGGGAGGCTCCGAGTGCCTTTGCGGGCGGCCGGGGAGGCTCCGAGTGCCTTTGCGGGCGGCCGGGGAGGCTCCGAGTGCCTTTGCGGGCGGCCGGGGAGGCTCCGAGTGCCTTTGCGGGCGGCCGGGGAGGCTCCGAGTGCCTTTGCGGGCGGCCGGGGAGGCTCCGAGTGCCTTTGCGGGCGGCCGGGGAGGCTCCGAGTGCCTTTCGGGGCGGCCGGGGAGGCTCCGAGTGCCTTTCGGGGCGGCCGGGGAGGCTCCGAGTGCCTTTGCGGGCGGCCGGGCCGGCTCCGCGTGCCTTTGCGGGCGGCCGGGGAGGCTCCGCGTGCCTTTGCGGGCGGCCGGGGAGGCTCCGCGTGCCTTTGCGGGCGGCCGGGGAGGCTCCGCGTGCCTTTGCGGGCGGCCGGGGAGGCTCCGCGTGCCTTTGCGGGCGGCCGGGGAGGCTCCGCGTGCCTTTGCGGGCGGCCGGGCCGGCTACGCGTGCCTTTGCGGGCGGCCGGGCCGGCTCCGCGTGCCTTTGCGGGCGGCCGGGCCGGCTCCGCGTGCCTTTGCGGGCGGCCGGGCCGGCTCCGCGTGCCTTTGCGGGCGGCCGGGCCGGCTCCGCGTGCCTTTCGGGGCGGCCGGGCCGGCTCCGCGTGCCTTTCGGGGCGGCCGGGCCGGCTCCGCGTGCCTTTGCGGGCGGCCGGGGAGGCTCCGCGTGCCTTTGGGGGCGGCCGGGGAGGCTCCGCGTGCCTTTGGGGGCGGCCGGGGAGGCTCCGCGTGCCTTTCGGGGCGGCCGGGGAGGCTCCGCGTGCCTTTCGGGGCGGCCGGGGAGGCTCCGCGTGCCTTTCGGGGCGGCCGGGGAGGCTCCGCGTGCCTTTCGGGGCGGCCGGGGAGGCTCCGAGTGCCTTTGGGGGCGGCCGGGGAGGCTCCGAGTGCCTTTGCGGGCGGCCGGGCCGGCTCCGAGTGCCTTTGCGGGCGGCCGGGCCGGCTCCGAGTGCCTTTCGGGGCGGCCGGGCCGGCTCCGAGTGCCTTTCGGGGCGGCCGGGGAGGCTCCGAGTGCCTTTGGGGGCGGCCGGGGAGGCTCCGCGTGCCTTTGCGGGCGGCCGGGGAGGCTCCGAGTGCCTTTGCGGGCGGCCGGGGAGGCTCCGAGTGCCTTTGCGGGCGGCCGGGCCGGCTCCGAGTGCCTTTGCGGGCGGCCGGGGAGGCTCCGAGTGCCTTTGCGGGCGGCCGGGCCGGCTCCGAGTGCCTTTGCGGGCGGCCGGGGAGGCTCCGAGTGCCTTTGCGGGCGGCCGGGGAGGCTCCGAGTGCCTTTGCGGGCGGCCGGGGAGGCTCCGAGTGCCTTTGCGGGCGGCCGGGGAGGCTCCGAGTGCCTTTGCGGGCGGCCGGGGAGGCTCCGAGTGCCTTTGGGGGCGGCCGGGGAGGCTCCGAGTGCCTTTGGGGGCGGCCGGGGAGGCTCCGAGTGCCTTTCGGGGCGGCCGGGGAGGCTCCGAGTGCCTTTCGGGGCGGCCGGGGAGGCTCCGAGTGCCTTTCGGGGCGGCCGGGGAGGCTCCGAGTGCCTTTCGGGGCGGCCGGGGAGGCTCCGAGTGCCTTTCGGGGCGGCCGGGGAGGCTCCGAGTGCCTTTCGGGGCGGCCGGGGAGGCTCCGAGTGCCTTTCGGGGCGGCCGGGGAGGCTCCGAGTGCCTTTCGGGGCGGCCGGGGAGGCTCCGAGTGCCTTTCGGGGCGGCCGGGGAGGCTCCGAGTGCCTTTCGGGGCGGCCGGGGAGGCTCCGAGTGCCTTTCGGGGCGGCCGGGGAGGCTCCGAGTGCCTTTCGGGGCGGCCGGGGAGGCTCCGAGTGCCTTTGCGGGCGGCCGGGGAGGCTCCGAGTGCCTTTGCGGGCGGCCGGGGAGGCTCCGAGTGCCTTTGCGGGCGGCCGGGGAGGCTCCGAGTGCCTTTGCGGGCGGCCGGGGAGGCTCCGCGTGCCTTTGCGGGCGGCCGGGGAGGCTCCGCGTGCCTTTGCGGGCGGCCGGGGAGGCTCCGCGTGCCTTTGCGGGCGGCCGGGGAGGCTCCGCGTGCCTTTGCGGGCGGCCGGGGAGGCTCCGCGTGCCTTTGCGGGCGGCCGGGGAGGCTCCGCGTGCCTTTGCGGGCGGCCGGGGAGGCTCCGCGTGCCTTTGCGGGCGGCCGGGGAGGCTCCGCGTGCCTTTGCGGGCGGCCGGGGAGGCTCCGCGTGCCTTTGCGGGCGGCCGGGGAGGCTCCGCGTGCCTTTGCGGGCGGCCGGGGAGGCTCCGCGTGCCTTTGCGGGCGGCCGGGGAGGCTCCGCGTGCCTTTGCGGGCGGCCGGGGAGGCTCCGCGTGCCTTTGCGGGCGGCCGGGGAGGCTCCGCGTGCCTTTGCGGGCGGCCGGGGAGGCTCCGCGTGCCTTTCGGGGCGGCCGGGGAGGCTCCGCGTGCCTTTCGGGGCGGCCGGGGAGGCTCCGCGTGCCTTTCGGGGCGGCCGGGGAGGCTCCGCGTGCCTTTCGGGGCGGCCGGGGAGGCTCCGAGTGCCTTTCGGGGCGGCCGGGCCCGCTCCGAGTGCCTTTGCGGGCGGCCGGGGAGGCTCCGAGTGCCTTTGCGGGCGGCCGGGCCCGCTCCGAGTGCCTTTCGGGGCGGCCGGGGAGGCTCCGAGTGCCTTTCGGGGCGGCCGGGGAGGCTCCGAGTGCCTTTGCGGGCGGCCGGGGAGGCTCCGAGTGCCTTTGCGGGCGGCCGGGGAGGCTCCGAGTGCCTTTGCGGGCGGCCGGGGAGGCTCCGAGTGCCTTTGCGGGCGGCCGGGGAGGCTCCGAGTGCCTTTGCGGGCGGCCGGGGAGGCTCCGAGTGCCTTTGCGGGCGGCCGGGGAGGCTCCGAGTGCCTTTGCGGGCGGCCGGGGAGGCTCCGAGTGCCTTTGCGGGCGGCCGGGGAGGCTCCGAGTGCCTTTGCGGGCGGCCGGGGAGGCTCCGAGTGCCTTTGCGGGCGGCCGGGGAGGCTCCGAGTGCCTTTCGGGGCGGCCGGGGAGGCTCCGAGTGCCTTTGCGGGCGGCCGGGCCGGCTCCGCGTGCCTTTGCGGGCGGCCGGGGAGGCTCCGCGTGCCTTTGCGGGCGGCCGGGGAGGCTCCGCGTGCCTTTGCGGGCGGCCGGGGAGGCTCCGCGTGCCTTTGCGGGCGGCCGGGGAGGCTCCGCGTGCCTTTGCGGGCGGCCGGGGAGGCTCCGCGTGCCTTTGCGGGCGGCCGGGGAGGCTCCGCGTGCCTTTGCGGGCGGCCGGGCCGGCTACGCGTGCCTTTGCGGGCGGCCGGGCCGGCTCCGCGTGCCTTTGCGGGCGGCCGGGCCGGCTCCGCGTGCCTTTGCGGGCGGCCGGGCCGGCTCCGCGTGCCTTTCGGGGCGGCCGGGCCGGCTCCGCGTGCCTTTCGGGGCGGCCGGGCCGGCTCCGCGTGCCTTTCGGGGCGGCCGGGCCGGCTCCGCGTGCCTTTCGGGGCGGCCGGGCCGGCTCCGCGTGCCTTTGCGGGCGGCCGGGGAGGCTCCGCGTGCCTTTGGGGGCGGCCGGGGAGGCTCCGCGTGCCTTTGGGGGCGGCCGGGGAGGCTCCGCGTGCCTTTCGGGGCGGCCGGGGAGGCTCCGCGTGCCTTTCGGGGCGGCCGGGGAGGCTCCGCGTGCCTTTCGGGGCGGCCGGGGAGGCTCCGCGTGCCTTTCGGGGCGGCCGGGGAGGCTCCGAGTGCCTTTGGGGGCGGCCGGGGAGGCTCCGAGTGCCTTTGCGGGCGGCCGGGCCGGCTCCGAGTGCCTTTGCGGGCGGCCGGGCCGGCTCCGAGTGCCTTTCGGGGCGGCCGGGCCGGCTCCGAGTGCCTTTCGGGGCGGCCGGGGAGGCTCCGAGTGCCTTTGGGGGCGGCCGGGGAGGCTCCGCGTGCCTTTGCGGGCGGCCGGGGAGGCTCCGAGTGCCTTTGCGGGCGGCCGGGGAGGCTCCGAGTGCCTTTGCGGGCGGCCGGGCCGGCTCCGAGTGCCTTTGCGGGCGGCCGGGGAGGCTCCGAGTGCCTTTGCGGGCGGCCGGGGAGGCTCCGAGTGCCTTTCGGGGCGGCCGGGGAGGCTCCGAGTGCCTTTGCGGGCGGCCGGGGAGGCTCCGAGTGCCTTTGCGGGCGGCCGGGGAGGCTCCGAGTGCCTTTGCGGGCGGCCGGGGAGGCTCCGAGTGCCTTTGCGGGCGGCCGGGGAGGCTCCGAGTGCCTTTGCGGGCGGCCGGGGAGGCTCCGAGTGCCTTTGCGGGCGGCCGGGGAGGCTCCGAGTGCCTTTGCGGGCGGCCGGGGAGGCTCCGAGTGCCTTTGCGGGCGGCCGGGGAGGCTCCGAGTGCCTTTGCGGGCGGCCGGGGAGGCTCCGAGTGCCTTTGCGGGCGGCCGGGGAGGCTCCGAGTGCCTTTGGGGGCGGCCGGGGAGGCTCCGAGTGCCTTTCGGGGCGGCCGGGGAGGCTCCGAGTGCCTTTGCGGGCGGCCGGGCCGGCTCCGAGTGCCTTTGCGGGCGGCCGGGCCGGCTCCGAGTGCCTTTGGGGGCGGCCGGGGAGGCTCCGAGTGCCTTTGGGGGCGGCCGGGGAGGCTCCGAGTGCCTTTGCGGGCGGCCGGGGAGGCTCCGCGTGCCTTTGCGGGCGGCCGGGGAGGCTCCGAGTGCCTTTGCGGGCGGCCGGGGAGGCTCCGCGTGCCTTTGCGGGCGGCCGGGGAGGCTCCGCGTGCCTTTGCGGGCGGCCGGGCCGGCTCCGCGTGCCTTTGCGGGCGGCCGGGCCGGCTCCGAGTGCCTTTCGGGGCGGCCGGCCAGGCCGGCTCCGAGTGCCTTTCGGGGCGGCCGGGGAGGCTCCGAGTGCCTTTCGGGGCGGCCGGGGAGGCTCCGAGTGCCTTTCGGGGCGGCCAGGGAGGCTCCGAGTGCCTTTGGGGGCGGCCGGGGAGGCTCCGAGTGCCTTTGGGGGCGGCCGGGCCGGCTCCGAGTGCCTTTGCGGGCGGCCGGGCCGGCTCCGAGTGCCTTTCGGGGCGGCCGGCCGGGCCGGCTCCGAGTGCCTTTCGGGGCGGCCGGGGAGGCTCCGAGTGCCTTTGGGGGCGGCCGGGGAGGCTCCGAGTGCCTTTGCGGGCGGCCGGGGAGGCTCCGAGTGCCTTTCGGGGCGGCCGGGGAGGCTCCGAGTGCCTTTCGGGGCGGCCGGGGAGGCTCCGAGTGCCTTTGCGGGCGGCCGGGGAGGCTCCGAGTGCCTTTGCGGGCGGCCGGGGAGGCTCCGAGTGCCTTTCGGGGCGGCCGGGCCGGCTCCGAGTGCCTTTCGGGGCGGCCGGGCCGGCTCCGAGTGCCTTTGCGGGCGGCCGGGGCGGCTCCGAGTGCCTTTGCGGGCGGCCGGGGCGGCTCCGAGTGCCTTTGCGGGCGGCCGGGGCGGCTCCGAGTGCCTTTGCGGGCGGCCGGGGCGGCTCCGAGTGCCTTTGGGGGCGGCCGGGGAGGCTCCGAGTGCCTTTGGGGGCGGCCGGGGAGGCTCCGAGTGCCTTTGGGGGCGGCCGGGGAGGCTCCGAGTGCCTTTGCGGGCGGCCGGGCCGGCTCCGAGTGCCTTTGCGGGCGGCCGGGCCGGCTCCGAGTGCCTTTGGGGGCGGCCGGGCCGGCTCCGAGTGCCTTTGGGGGCGGCCGGGCCGGCTCCGAGTGCCTTTGCGGGCGGCCGGGGAGGCTCCGCGTGCCTTTGCGGGCGGCCGGGGAGGCTCCGCGTGCCTTTGCGGGCGGCCGGGGAGGCTCCGCGTGCCTTTGCGGGCGGCCGGGGAGGCTCCGCGTGCCTTTGCGGGCGGCCGGGCCGGCTCCGCGTGCCTTTGCGGGCGGCCGGGCCGGCTCCGCGTGCCTTTGCGGGCGGCCGGGCCGGCTCCGCGTGCCTTTGCGGGCGGCCGGGCCGGCTCCGCGTGCCTTTGCGGGCGGCCGGGCCGGCTCCGCGTGCCTTTGCGGGCGGCCGGGCAGGCTCCGCGTGCCTTTGCGGGCGGCCGGGGAGTCTCCGAGTGCCTTTCGGGGCGGCCGGGGAGGCTCCGAGTGCCTTTGCGGGCGGCCGGGCCGGCTCCGCGTGCCTTTGCGGGCGGCCGGGGAGGCTCCGAGTGCCTTTGCGGGCGGCCGGGCCGGCTCCGAGTGCCTTTGCGGGCGGCCGGGGAGGCTCCGCGTGCCTTTGCGGGCGGCCGGGGAGGCTCCGCGTGCCTTTGCGGGCGGCCGGGGAGGCTCCGCGTGCCTTTGCGGGCGGCCGGGGAGGCTCCGCGTGCCTTTGCGGGCGGCCGGGGAGGCTCCGCGTGCCTTTGCGGGCGGCCGGGGAGGCTCCGCGTGCCTTTGCGGGCGGCCGGGGAGGCTCCGCGTGCCTTTGCGGGCGGCCGGGGAGGCTCCGCGTGCCTTTGCGGGCGGCCGGGCCGGCTCCGCGTGCCTTTGCGGGCGGCCGGGCCGGCTCCGCGTGCCTTTGAGGGCTTCCGGGCCGGCTCCGCGTGCCTTTGAGGGCTTCCGGGCCGGCTCCGCGTGCCTTTCGGGGCGGCCGGGGAGGCTCCGCGTGCCTTTCGGGGCGGCCGGGGAGGCTCCGCGTGCCTTTCGGGGCGGCCGGGGAGGCTCCGCGTGCCTTTCGGGGCGGCCGGGGAGGCTCCGCGTGCCTTTCGGGGCGGCCGGGGAGGCTCCGCGTGCCTTTCGGGGCGGCCGGGGAGGCTCCGCGTGCCTTTGCGGGCGGCCGGGGAGGCTCCGAGTGCCTTTCGGGGCGGCCGGGCAGGCTCCGAGTGCCTTTGCGGGCGGCCGGGCCGGCTCCGAGTGCCTTTGCGGGCGGCCGGGCCGGCTCCGAGTGCCTTTCGGGGCGGCCGGGCCGGCTCCGAGTGCCTTTCGGGGCGGCCGGGGAGGCTCCGAGTGCCTTTGCGGGCGGCCGGGCCGGCTCCGAGTGCCTTTCGGGGCGGCCGGGGAGGCTCCGAGTGCCTTTGCGGGCGGCCGGGCCGGCTCCGAGTGCCTTTGGGGGCGGCCGGGGAGGCTCCGAGTGCCTTTGGGGGCGGCCGGGGAGGCTCCGAGTGCCTTTGCGGGCGGCCGGGGAGGCTCCGAGTGCCTTTGGGGGCGGCCGGGGAGGCTCCGAGTGCCTTTGCGGGCGGCCGGGGAGGCTCCGAGTGCCTTTGCGGGCGGCCGGGGAGGCTCCGAGTGCCTTTCGGGGCGGCCGGGGAGGCTCCGAGTGCCTTTGCGGGCGGCTGGGCCGGCTCCGAGTGCCTTTGCGGGCGGCCGGGGAGGCTCCGAGTGCCTTTGCGGGCGGCCGGGGAGGCTCCGAGTGCCTTTGCGGGCGGCCGGGGAGGCTCCGAGTGCCTTTGCGGGCGGCCGGGGAGGCTCCGAGTGCCTTTGCGGGCGGCCGGGGAGGCTCCGAGTGCCTTTGCGGGCGGCCGGGGAGGCTCCGAGTGCCTTTCGGGGCGGCCGGGGAGGCTCCGCGTGCCTTTGCGGGCGGCCGGGGAGGCTCCGAGTGCCTTTGCGGGCGGCCGGGGAGGCTCCGAGTGCCTTTGCGGGCGGCCGGGGAGGCTCCGAGTGCCTTTGCGGGCGGCCGGGGAGGCTCCGAGTGCCTTTGCGGGCGGCCGGGGAGGCTCCGAGTGCCTTTGCGGGCGGCCGGGGAGGCTCCGAGTGCCTTTGCGGGCGGCCGGGGAGGCTCCGAGTGCCTTTGCGGGCGGCCGGGGAGGCTCCGAGTCCTTTGCGGGCGGCCGGGGAGGCTCCGAGTGCCTTTGCGGGCGGCCGGGGAGGCTCCGAGTGCCTTTGCGGGCGGCCGGGGAGGCTCCGAGTGCCTTTGCGGGCGGCCGGGGAGGCTCCGAGTGCCTTTGCGGGCGGCCGGGGAGGCTCCGAGTGCCTTTGCGGGCGGCCGGGGAGGCTCCGAGTGCCTTTGCGGGCGGCCGGGCGAGGGCCTGCGCGCGGGCTCCGAGTGCCTTTCGGGCGGCCGGGCCGGCTCCGAGTGCCTTTGCGGGCGGCCGGGCCGGCTCCGAGTGCCTTTGCGGGCGGCGGGGCGGCTTCCGAGTGCCTTTGCGGGCGGCCGGGGAGGCTCCGAGTGCTTTGCGGGCGGCCGGGGAGGCTCCGAGTGCCTTTGCGGGCGGCCGGGGAGGCTCCGAGTGCCTTTGCGGGCGGCCGGGGAGGCTCCGAGTGCCTTTGCGGGCGGCCGGGGAGGCTCCGAGTGCCTTTGCGGGCGGCCGGGAGGCTCCGAGTGCCTTTGCGGGCGGCCGGGGAGGCTCCGAGTGCCTTTCGGGGCGGCCGGGGAGGCTCCGAGTGCCTTTGTGGGCGGCCGGGCCGGCTCCGAGTGCCTTTCGGGGCGGCCGGGCCGGCTCCGAGTGCCTTTCGGGGCGGCCGGGGAGGCTCCGAGTGCCTTTCGGGGCGGCCGGGGAGGCTCCGAGTGCCTTTCGGGGCGGCCGGGAGGCTCCGAGTGCCTTTCGGGGCGGCCGGGGAGGGCTCCGAGTGCCTTTCGGGGCGGCCGGGGAGGCTCCGAGTGCCTTTCGGGGCGGCCGGGAGGCTCCGAGTGCCTTTGCGGGCGGCCGGGGAGGCTCCGAGTGCCTTTGCGGGCGGCCGGGGAGGCTCCGAGTGCCTTTGCGGGCGGCCGGGGAGGCTCCGAGGCCTTTGCGGGCGGCCGGGAGGCTCCGAGTGCCTTTGCGGGCGGCCGGGAGGCTCCGAGTGCCTTTGCGGGCGGCCGGGGAGGCTCCGAGTGCCTTTGCGGGCGGCCGGGGAGGCTCCGAGTGCCTTTGCGGGCGGCCGGGGAGGCTCCGAGGCCTTTGCGGGCGGCCGGGGAGGCTCCGAGTGCCTTTGCGGGCGGCCGGGGAGGCTCCGAGTGCCTTTGCGGGCGGCCGGGGAGGCTCCGCGTGCCTTTGCGGGCGGCCGGGGAGGCTCCGCGTGCCTTTGCGGGCGGCCGGGGAGGCTCCGCGTGCCTTTGCGGGCGGCCGGGGAGGCTCCGCGTGCCTTTGCGGGCGGCCGGGGAGGCTCCGCGTGCCTTTGCGGGCGGCCGGGGAGGCTCCGCGTGCCTTGCGGGCGGCCGGGGAGGCTCCGCGTGCCTTTGCGGGGCGGCCGGGGAGGCTCCGCGTGCCTTTGCGGGCGGCCGGGCCGGCTCCGAGTGCCTTTGCGGGCGGCCGGGGAGGCTCCGAGTGCCTTTGCGGGCGGCCGGGGGAGGCTCCGCGTGCCTTTGCGGGCGGCCGGGGAGGCTCCGAGTGCCTTTGCGGGCGGCCGGGCCGGCTCCGAGTGCCTTTCGGGGCGGCCGGGCCGGCTCCGAGTGCCTTTGCGGGCGGCCGGGCCGGCTCCGAGTGCCTTTGCGGGCGGCCGGGCCGGCTCCGAGTGCCTTTGCGGGCGGCCGGGGAGGCTCCGAGTGCCTTTGCGGGCGGCCGGGGAGGCTCCGAGTGCCTTTGCGGGCGGCCGGGGAGGCTCCGAGTGCCTTTGCGGGCGGCCGGGCCGGCTCCGAGTGCCTTTGCGGGCGGCCGGGGAGGCTCCGAGTGCCTTTGCGGGCGGCCGGGGAGGCTCCGAGTGCCTTTGCGGGCGGCCGGGGAGGCTCCGAGTGCCTTTGCGGGCGGCCGGGAGGCTCCGAGTGCCTTTGCGGGCGGCCGGGGAGGCTCCGAGTGCCTTTCGGGGCGGCCGGGCGCTCCGAGTGCCTTTGCGGGCGGCCGGGCCGGCTCCGAGTGCCTTTGCGGGCGGCCGGGAGGCTCCGAGTGCCTTTGCGGGCGGCCGGGAGGCTCCGAGTGCCTTTGCGGGCGGCCGGGGAGGCTCCGAGTGCCTTTGCGGGCGGCCGGGGAGGCTCCGAGTGCCTTTGCGGGCGGCCGGGGAGGCTCCGAGTGCCTTTGCGGGCGGCCGGGGAGGCTCCGAGTGCCTTTGCGGGCGGCCGGGGAGGCTCCGAGTGCCTTTGCGGGCGGCCGGGGAGGCTCCGAGTGCCTTTGCGGGCGGCCGGGGAGGCTCCGAGTGCCTTTGCGGGCGGCCGGGGAGGCTCCGAGTGCCTTTGCGGGCGGCCGGGGAGGCTCCGAGTGCCTTTCGGGGCGGCCGGGGAGGCTCCGAGTGCCTTTGGGGGCGGCCGGGGAGGCTCCGAGTGCCTTTCGGGGCGGCCGGGGAGGCTCCGAGTGCCTTTCGGGGCGGCCGGGGAGGCTCCGAGTGCCTTTCGGGGCGGCCGGGGAGGCTCCGAGTGCCTTTCGGGGCGGCCGGGGAGGCTCCGAGTGCCTTTCGGGGCGGCCGGGGAGGCTCCGAGTGCCTTTGCGGGCGGCCGGGGAGCTCCGAGTGCCTTTGCGGGCGGCCGGGGAGGTCCGAGTGCCTTTGCGGGCGGCCGGGAGCTCCGAGTGCCTTGCGGGCGGCCGGGAGGCTCCGAGTGCCTTTCGGGGCGGCCGGGGAGGCCTCCGAGTGCCTTCGGGGCGGCCGGGGAGGCTCCGCGTGCCTTTGCGGGCGGCCGGGGAGGCTCCGCGTGCCTTTCGGGGCGGCCGGGCCGGCTTCGAGTGCCTTTGGGGGCGGCCGGGGAGGCTCCGCGTGCCTTTGCGGGCGGCCGGGCCGGCTCCGCGTGGCTTTTCGGGCGCGGGCCGGGCTCCGCGTGGCTTTGCGGGCGGCCGGCCGGCTCCGGAGCCTTTGCGGGCGGCCGGGCCGCTCCGAGTGCCTTTGCGGGCGGCCGGGCCGGCTCCGAGTGCCTTTGCGGGCGGCCGGGGAGGCTCCGAGTGCCTTTCGGGGCGGCCGGGGAGGCTCCGAGTGCCTTTGCGGGCGGCCGGGCCGGCTCCGCGTGCCTTTGCGGGCGGCCGGGCCGGCTCCGCGTGCCTTTGCGGGCGGCCGGGCCGGCTCCGCGTGCCTTTGCGGGCGGCCGGGCCGGCTCCGAGTGCCTTTCGGGGCGGCCGGGGAGGCTCCGAGTGCCTTTGCGGGCGGCCGGGCCGGCTCCGAGTGCCTTTCGGGGCGGCCGGGGAGGCTCCGAGTGCCTTTGCGGGCGGCCGGGCCGGCTCCGACTGCCTTTGGGGGCGGCCGGGCCGGCTCCGAGTGCCTTTCGGGGCGGCCGGGCCGGCTCCGAGTGCCTTTCGGGGCGGCCGGGCCGGCTCCGAGTGCCTTTCGGGGCGGCCGGGCCGGCTCCGAGTGCCTTTCGGGGCGGCCGGGCCGGCTCCGAGTGCCTTTCGGGGCGGCCGGGGAGGCTCCGAGTGCCTTTGCGGGCGGCCGGGGAGGCTCCGCGTGCCTTTGGGGGCGGCCGGGCCGGCTCCGAGTGCCTTTGCGGGCGGCCCGGCGGGGGCTCCGCGTGCCTTTCGGGGCGGCCGGGCGGCCGTCCGAGTGCCTTTGCGGGCGGCCGGGGAGGCTCCGAGTGCCTTTCGGGGTGGCCGGGCCGGCTCCGAGTGCCTTTCGGCCTTTGCGGGCGGCCGGGGAGGCTCCGAGTGCCCTTTGCGGGCGGCCGGGCCGGCTCCGAGTGCCTTTGCGGGCGGCCGGGCCGGCTCCGAGTGCCTTTGGCGGCGGCCGGGGCCGGCTCCGAGTGCCTTTGGGGGCGGCCGGGGAGGCTCCGAGTGCCTTTCGGGGCGGACGGGCCGGCTCCGAGTGCCTTTGCGGGCGGCCGGGCCGGCTCCGAGTGCCTTTGCGGGCGGCCGGGAGGCTCCGAGTGCCTTTCGGGGCGGCCGGGGAGGCTCCGAGTGCCTTTCGGGGCGGCCGGGGGAGGCTCCGAGTGCCTTTCGGGGCGGCCGGGAGGCTCCGAGTGCCTTTCGGGGCGGCCGGGGAGGCTCCGAGTGCCTTTCGGGGCGGCCGGGGAGGCTCCGAGTGCCTTTCGGGGCGGCCGGGCCGGGCTCCGAGTGCCTTTGGGGGCGGCCGGGCCGGCTCCGAGTGCCTTTGGGGGCGGCCGGGCCGGCTCCGAGTGCCTTTGCGGGCGGCCGGGCCGGCTCCGCGTGCCTTTGCGGCCGGACCGGGCCGGCTCCGCGTGCCTTTGCGGGCGGCCGGGCCGGCTCCGCGTGCCTTTGCGGGCGGCCGGGCCGGCTCCGCGTGCCTTTGCGGGCGGCCGGGCCAGCTCCGAGTGCCTTTCGGGGCGGCCGGGGAGGCTCCGAGTGCCTTTCGGGCGGCCGGGGAGGCTCCGAGTGCCTTTCGGGGCGGCCGGGGAGGCTTCCGAGTGCCTTTCGGGGCGGCCGGGGAGGCTCCGAGTGCCTTTGCGGGCGGCCGGGCCGGCTCCGAGTGCCTTTCGGGGCGGCCGGGGAGGCTCCGAGTGCCTTTGCGGGCGGCCGGGCCGGCTCCGACTGCCTTTGGGGGCGGCCGGGCCGGCTCCGACTGCCTTTCGGGGCGGCCGGGCCGGCTCCGACTGCCTTTGGGGGCGGCCGGGCCGGCTCCGAGTGCCTTTCGGGGCGGCCGGGCCGGCTCCGAGTGCCTTTCGGGGCGGCCGGCCGGCTCCGAGTGCCTTTCGGGGCGGCCGGGCCGGCTCCGAGTGCCTTTCGGGGCGGCCGGGGAGGCTCCGAGTGCCTTTGCGGGCGGCCGGGGAGGCTCCGAGTGCCTTTGCGGCGGCCGGGGAGGCTCCGAGTGCCTTTCGGGGCGGCCGGGGAGGCTCCGAGTGCCTTTGCGGGCGGCCGGGCCGGCTCCGAGTGCCTTTGCGGGCGGCCGGGGAGGCTCCGAGTGCCTTTGGGGGCGGCCGGGGAGGCTCCGAGTGCCTTTCGGGGCGGCCGGGGAGGCTCCGAGTGGCTTTCGGGGCGGCCGGGGAGGCTCCGAGTGCCTTTGCGGGTAGCCGGGCCGGCTCTGAGTGCCTTTCGGGGCGGCCGGGCCGGCTCCGAGTGCCTTTGCGGGGCGGCCAGGCCGGCTCCGAGTGCCTTTGCGGGCGGCCGGGCCGGCTCCGAGTGCCTTTGCGGGCAGCCGGGGAGGCTCCGAGTGCCTTTGCGGGCGGCCGGGCCGGCTCCGAGTGGCTTTCGGGGCGGCCGGGGAGGCTCCGCGTGCCTTTGCGGGCGGCCGGGGAGGCTCCGCGTGCCTTTGCGGGCGGCCGGGGAGGCTCCGAGTGCCTTTCGGGGCGGCCGGGGAGGCTCCGAGTGCCTTTCGGGGCGGCCGGGGAGGCTCCGAGTGCCTTTCGGGGCGGCCGGGCCGGCTCCGAGTGCCTTTGCGGGCGGCCGGGCCGGCTCCGAGTGCCTTTGGGGGCGGCCGGGGAGGCTCCGAGTGCCTTTGCGGGCGGCCGGGCCGGCTCCGAGTGCCTTTGCGGGCGGCCGGGCCGGCTCCGAGTGCCTTTGCGGGCGGCCGGGCCGGCTCCGAGTGCCTTTGCGGGCGGCCGGGCCGGCTCCGAGTGCCTTTTGCGGGCGGCCGGGCCGGCTCCGAGTGCCTTTGCGGGCGGCCGGGCCGGCTCCGAGTGCCTTTGCGGGCGGCCGGGCCGGCTCCGAGTGCCTTTGGGGGCGGCCGGGGAGGCTCCGCGTGCCTTTGGGGGGCGGCCGGGGAGGCTCCGCGTGCCTTTCGGGGCGGCCGGGGAGGCTCCGAGTGCCTTTGCGTGCGGCCGGGGAGGCTCCGAGTGCCTTTGCGTGCGGCCGGGAGGCTCCGAGTGCCTTTGGGGGCGGCCGGGCCGGCTCCGAGTGCCTTTGGGGGCCGCCGGGCCGGCTCCGAGTGCCTTTGGGGGCGGCCGGGCCGGCTCCGAGTGCCTTTGCGGGCGGCCGGGCCGGCTCCGAGTGCCTTTGCGGGCGGCCGGGGAGGCTCCGAGTGCCTTTCGGGCGGCCGGGCCGGCTCCGAGTGCCTTTGCGGGCGGCCGGGGAGGCTCCGAGTGCCTTTGCGGGCGGCCGGGGAGGCTCCGCGTGCCTTTGCGGGCGGCCGGGGGAGGCTCCGCGTGCCTTTGCGGGCGGCCGGGGAGGCTCCGCGTGCCTTTGCGGGCGGCCGGGGAGGCTCCGCGTGCCTTTGCGGGCGGCCGGGGAGGCTCCGCGTGCCTTTGCGGGCGGCCGGGCCGGCTCCGAGTGCCTTTCGGGGCGGCCGGGGAGGCTCCGAGTGCCTTTGCGGGCGGCCGGGCCGGCTCCGAGTGCCTTTGCGGGCGGCCGGGCCGGCTCCGAGTGCCTTTCGGGGCGGCCGGGGAGGCTCCGCGTGCCTTTGCGGGCGGCCGGGCCGGCTCCGAGTGCCTTTGCGGGCGGCCGGGCCGGCTCCGCGTGCCTTTGCGGGCGGCCGGGCCGGCTCCGCGTGCCTTTGCGGGCGGCCGGGCCGGCTCCGCGTGCCTTTGCGGGCGGCCGGGCCGGCTCCGAGTGCCTTTCGGGGCGGCCGGGGAGGCTCCGAGTGCCTTTGCGGGCGGCCGGGAGGCTCCGCGTGCCTTTGCGGGCGGCCGGGGAGGCTCCGCGTGCCTTTGCGGGCGGCCGGGCCGGCTCCGCGTGCCTTTCGGGGCGGCCGGGGAGGCTCCGCGTGCCTTTGCGGGCGGCCGGGCCGGCTCCGCGTGCCTTTCGGGGCGGCCGGGCCGGCTCAGAGTGCCTTTCGGGGCGGCCGGGCCGGCTGCGCGTGCCTTTTCGGGGCGGCCGGGCCAGCTCCGAGTGCCTTTCGGGGCGGCCGGGCCGGCTCCGAGTGCCTTTGCGGGCGGCCGGGCCGGCTCCGAGTGCCTTTGCGGGCGGCCGGACCGGCTCCGAGTGCCTTTGCGGGCGGTCGGGGAGGCTCCGAGTGCCTTTGCGGGCGGCCGGGGAGGCTCCGAGTGCCTTTGCGGGCGGCCGGACCGGCTCCGAGTGCCTTTGCGGGCGGTCGGGGAGGCTCCGAGTGCCTTTGCGGGCGGCCAGGCCGGCTCCGAGTGCCTTTGCGGGCGGCCGGACCGGCTCCGCGTGCCCTTTGCGGGCGGCCGGGGAGGCTCCGAGTGCCTTTGCGGGCGGCCGGGGAGGCTCCGAGTGCCTTTGCGGGCGGCCAGGCCGGCTCCGAGTGCCTTTGCGGGCGGCCGGACCGGCTCCGAGTGCCTTTGCGGGCGGCCGGGCCGGCTCCGCGTGCCTTTGCGGGCGGCCGGGCCGGCTCCGCGTGCCTTTGCGGGCGGCCGGGCCGGCTCCGCGTGCCTTTGCGGGCGGCCGGGGAGGCTCCGAGTGCCTTTCGGGGCGGCCGGGGAGGCTCCGAGTGCCTTTCGGGGCGGCCGGGCCGGCTCCGAGTGCCTTTCGGGGCGGCCGGGCCGGCTCCGAGTGCCTTTCGGGGCGACCGGGCCGGCTCCGAGTGCCTTTGCGGGCGGCCGGGCCGGCTCCGAGTGCCTTTGCGGGCGGCCGGGCCGGCTCCGAGTGCCTTTGCGGGCGGCCGGGCCGGCTCCGAGTGCCTTTGCGGGCGGCCGGGCCGGCTCCGAGTGCCTTTGCGGGCGGCCGGGCCGGCTCCGAGTGCCTTTGCGGGCGGCCGGGCCGGCTCCGAGTGCCTTTGCGGGCGGCCGGGCCGGCTCCGAGTGCCTTTGCGGGCGGCCGGGCCGGCTCCGAGTGCCTTTGCGGGCGGCCGGGCCGGCTCCGAGTGCCTTTGCGGGCGGCCGGGCCGGCTCCGAGTGCCTTTCGGGGCGGACGGGCCGGCTCCGAGTGCCTTTGGGGGCGGCCGGGGAGGCTCCGCGTGCCTTTGCGGCGGCCGGGGAGGCTCCGCGTGCCTTTGCGGGCGGCCGGGGAGGCTCCGCGTGCCTTTCGGGGCGGCCGGGCCGGCTTCGAGTGCCTTTGGGGGCGGCCGGGGAGGCTCCGCGTGCCTTTGCGGGCGGCCGGGCCGGCTCCGCGTGGCTTTGCGGGCGGCCGGGCCGGCTCCGAGTGCCTTTGCGGGCGGCCGGGCCGGCTCCGAGTGCCTTTGCGGGCGGCCGGGCCGGCTCCGAGTGCCTTTGCGGGCGGCCGGGGAGGCTCCGAGTGCCTTTCGGGGCGGCCGGGGAGGCTCCGAGTGCCTTTGCGGGCGGCCGGGCCGGCTCCGCGTGCCTTTGCGGGCGGCCGGGCCGGCTCCGCGTGCCTTTGCGGGCGGCCGGGCCGGCTCCGCGTGCCTTTGCGGGCGGCCGGGCCGGCTCCGAGTGCCTTTCGGGGCGGCCGGGGAGGCTCCGAGTGCCTTTGCGGGCGGCCGGGCCGGCTCCGAGTGCCTTTCGGGGCGGCCGGGGAGGCTCCGAGTGCCTTTGCGGGCGGCCGGGCCGGCTCCGACTGCCTTTGGGGGCGGCCGGGCCGGCTCCGAGTGCCTTTCGGGGCGGCCGGGCCGGCTCCGAGTGCCTTTCGGGGCGGCCGGGCCGGCTCCGAGTGCCTTTCGGGGGCGGCCGGGCCGGCTCCGAGTGCCTTTCGGGGCGGCCGGGCCGGCTCCGAGTGCCTTTGCGGGCGGCCGGGCCGGCTCCGAGTGCCCTTTCGGGGCGGCCGGGGAGGCTCCGAGTGCCTTTGTGGGCGGCCGGGCCGGCTCCGAGTGCCTTTGCGGGCGGCCGGGGAGGCTCCGAGTGCCTTTGCGGGCGGCCGGGGAGGCTCCGAGTGCCTTTGCGGGCGGCCGGGGAGGCCTCCGAGTGCCTTTGCGGGCGGCCGGGCCGGCTCCGAGTGCCTTTGCGGGCGGCCGGGGAGGCTCCGAGTGCCTTTGGGGGCGGCCGGGGGAGGGCTCCGAGTGCTTTCGGGGCGGCCGGGGAGGCTCCGAGTGGCTTTCGGGGGCGGCCGGGGAGGCTCCGAGTGCCTTTGCGGGTAGCCGGGCCGGCTCTGAGTGCCTTTCGGGGCGGCCGGCCGGCTCCGAGTGCCTTTGGGGGCGGCCAGGCCGGCTCCGAGTGCCTTTGCGGGCGGCCGGGCCGGCTCCGAGTGCCTTTGCGGGCGGCCGGGAGGCTCCGAGTGCCTTTCGGGGCGGCCGGGGAGGCTCCGAGTGCCTTTCGGGGCGGCCGGGGAGGCTCCGAGTGCCTTTCGGGGCGGCCGGGGAGGCTCCGAGTGCCTTTCGGGGCGGCCGGGGAGGCTCCGAGTGCCTTTCGGGGCGGCCGGGGAGGCTCCGAGTGCCTTTCGGGGCGGCCGGGCGGCTCCGAGTGCCTTTGGGGGCGGCCGGGCCGGCTCCGAGTGCCTTTGGGGGCGGCCGGGCCGGCTCCGAGTGCCTTTGGGGGCGGCCGGGCCGGCTCCGAGTGCCTTTGCGGGCGGCCGGGCCGGCTCCGAGTGCCTTTGCGGGCGGCCGGGCCGGCTCCGCGTGCCTTTGCGGGCGGCCGGGCCGGCTCCGCGTGCCTTTGCGGCCGACCGGGCCGGCTCCGCGTGCCTTTGCGGGCGGCCGGGCCGGCTCCGCGTGCCTTTGCGGGCGGCCGGGCCGGCTCCGCGTGCCTTTGCGGGCGGCCGGGCCAGCTCCGAGTGCCTTTCGGGGCCGGCCGGGGAGGCTCCGAGTGCCTTTCGGGGCGGCCGGGGAGGCTCCGAGTGCCTTTCGGGGCGGCCGGGGAGGCTCCGAGTGCCTTTCGGGGCGGCCGGGGAGGCTCCGAGTGCCTTTGCGGGCGGCCGGGCCGGCTCCGAGTGCCTTTCGGGGCGGCCGGGGAGGCTCCGAGTGCCTTTGCGGGCGGCCGGGCCGGCTCCGACTGCCTTTGGGGGCGGCCGGGCCGGCTCCGACTGCCTTTCGGGGCGGCCGGGCCGGCTCCGACTGCCTTTGGGGGCGGCCGGGCCGGCTCCGAGTGCCTTTCGGGGCGGCCGGGCCGGCTCCGAGTGCCTTTCGGGGCGGCCGGGCCGGCTCCGAGTGCCTTTCGGGGCGGCCGGGCCGGCTCCGAGTGCCTTTCGGGGCGGCCGGGGAGGCTCCGAGTGCCTTTGCGGGCGGCCGGGGAGGCTCCGAGTGCCTTTGCGGGCGGCCGGGGAGGCTCCGAGTGCCTTTCGGGGCGGCCGGGGAGGCTCCGAGTGCCTTTGCGGGCGGCCGGGCCGGCTCCGAGTGCCTTTGCGGGCGGCCGGGGAGGCTCCGAGTGCCTTTGGGGGCGGCCGGGGAGGCTCCGAGTGCCTTTCGGGGCGGCCGGGGAGGCTCCGAGTGGCTTTCGGGGCGGCCGGGGAGGCTCCGAGTGCCTTTGCGGGTAGCCGGGCCGGCTCTGAGTGCCTTTCGGGGCGGCCGGGCCGGCTCCGAGTGCCTTTGCGGGCGGCCAGGCCGGCTCCGAGTGCCTTTGCGGGCGGCCGGGCCGGCTCCGAGTGCCTTTGCGGGCAGCCGGGGAGGCTCCGAGTGCCTTTGCGGGCGGCCGGGCCGGCTCCGAGTGGCTTTCGGGGCGGCCGGGGAGGCTCCGCGTGCCTTTGCGGGCGGCCGGGGAGGCTCCGAGTGCCTTTCGGGGCGGCCGGGGAGGCTCCGAGTGCCTTTCGGGGCGGCCGGGGAGGCTCCGAGTGCCTTTCGGGGCGGCCGGGCCGGCTCCGAGTGCCTTTCGGGGCGGCCGGGCCGGCTCCGAGTGCCTTTGGGGGCGGCCGGGGAGGCTCCGAGTGCCTTTGCGGGCGGCCCGGGCCGGCTCCGAGTGCCTTTGCGGGCGGCCGGGCCGGCTCCGAGTGCCTTTGCGGGCGGCCGGGCCGGCTCCGAGTGCCTTTGCGGGCGGCCGGGCCGGCTCCGAGTGCCTTTGCGGGCGGCCGGGCCGGCTCCGAGTGCCTTTGCGGGCGGCCGGGCCGGCTCCGAGTGCCTTTGCGGGCGGCCGGGCCGGCTCCGAGTGCCTTTGCGGGCGGCCGGGCCGGCTCCGAGTGCCTTTGCGGGCGGCCGGCCGGCTCCGAGTGCCTTTGGGGGCGGCCGGGGAGGCTCCGCGTGCCTTTGGGGGCGGCCGGGGAGGCTCCGCGTGCCTTTCGGGGCGGCCGGGGAGGCTCCGAGTGCCTTTGCGTGCGGCCGGGGAGGCTCCGAGTGCCTTTGCGTGCGGCCGGGGAGGCTCCGAGTGCCTTTGGGGGCGGCCGGGCCGGCTCCGAGTGCCTTTGGGGGCCGCCGGGCCGGCTCCGAGTGCCTTTGGGGCGGCCGGGCCGGCTCCGAGTGCCTTTGCGGGCGGCCGGGCCGGCTCCGAGTGCCTTTGCGGGCGGCCGGGAGGCTCCGAGTGCCTTTCGGGGCGGCCGGGCCGGCTCCGAGTGCCTTTGGGGGCGGCCGGGCCGGCTCCGCGTGCCTTTGCGGCGGCCGGGGAGGCTCCGCGTGCCTTTGCGGGCGGCCGGGAGGCTCCGCGTGCCTTTCGGGGCGGCCGGGCCGGCTTCGAGTGCCTTGGGGCGGCCGGGGAGGCTCCGCGTGCCTTTGCGGGCGGCCGGGGCGGCTCCGCGTGGCTTTGCGGGCGGCCGGGCCGGCTCCGAGTGCCTTTGCGGGCGGCCGGGCCGGCTCCGAGTGCCTTTGCGGGCGGCCGGGCCGGCTCCGAGTGCCTTTGCGGGCGGCCGGGCCGGCTCCGAGTGCCTTTGCGGGCGGCCGGGCCGGCTCCGAGTGCCTTTGCGGGCGGCCGGGCCGGCTCCGAGTGCCTTTGCGGGCGGCCGGGGAGGCTCCGCGTGCCTTTGCGGGCGGCCGGGCCGGCTTCGAGTGCCTTTGCGGGCGGCCGGGGAGGCTCCGCGTGCCTTTGCGGGCGGCCGGGCCGGCTCCGAGTGCCTTTGCGGGCGGCCGGCGGGGCTCCGAGTGCCTTTCGGGGCGGCCGGGCCGGCTCCGAGTGCCTTTGTGCGGGCGGCCGGGCCGGCTCCGAGTGCCTTTGCGGGCGGCCGGGGAGGCTCCGAGTGCCTTTCGGGGCGGCCGGGCCGGCTCCGCGTGCCTTTCGGGGCGGCCGGGCCGGCTCCGAGTGCCTTTCGGGGCGGCCGGGCCGGCTCCGAGTGCCTTTCGGGGCGGCCGGGGAGGCTCCGAGTGCCTTTGCGGGCGGCCGGGCCGGCTCCGAGTGCCTTTGCGGGCGGCCGGGCCGGCTCCGAGTGCCTTTGGGGGCGGCCGGGGAGGCTCCGAGTGCCTTTGGGGCGGCCGGGGAGGCTCCGAGTGCCTTTGGGGGCGGCCGGGGAGGCTCCGAGTGCCTTTTGCGGGCGGCCGGGGAGGCTCCGAGTGCCTTTGGGGCGGCCGGGGAGGGCTCCGAGTGCCTTTGCAGGCGGCCGGGGAGGCTCCGAGTGCCTTTGCGGGCTGCCGGGCCGGCTCCGAGTGCCTTTGCGGGCGGCCGGGGAGGCTCCGCGTGCCTTTGCGGGCGGCCGGGCTGGCTCCGAGTGCCTTTGCGGGCGGCCGGGCCGGCTCCGAGTGCCTTTGCGGGCGGCCGGGCCGGCTCCGAGTGCCTTTGCGGGCGGCCGGGGAGGCTCCGAGTGCCTTTGCGGGCGGCCGGGCCGGCTCCGAGTGCCTTTGCGGGCGGCCGGGCCGACTCCGAGTGCCTTTGCGGGCGGCCGGGCCGGCTCCGAGTGCCTTTGCGGGCGGCCGGGCCGGCTCCGAGTGCCTTTCGGGGCGGCCGGGCCGGCTCCGAGTGCCTTTGCGGGCGGCCGGGCCGGCTCCGCGTGCCTTTTGCGGGCGGCCGGGGAGGCTCCGAGTGCCTTTGCGGGCGGCCGGGCCGGCTCCGCGTGCCTTTGCGGGCGGCCGGGCCGGCTCCGAGTGCCTTTGCGGGCGGCCGGCCGGCTCCGAGTGCCTTTGCGGGCGGCCGGGCCGGCTCCGAGTGCCTTTGCGGGCGGCCGGGCCGGCTTCGAGTGCCTTTGCGGGCGGCCGGGCCGGCTCCGAGTGCCTTTCGGGGCGGCCGGGCCGGCTCCGCGTGCCTTTCGGGGCGGCCGGGCCGGCTCCGAGTGCCTTTCGGGGCGGCCGGGCCGGCTCCGAGTGCCTTTCGGGGCGGCCGGGCCGGCTCCGCGTGCCTTTGCGGGCGGCCGGGCCGGCTCCGAGTGCCTTTCGGGGCTGCCGGGCCGGCTCCGAGTGCCTTTGCGGGCGGCCGGGGAGGCTCCGCGTGCCTTTGTGGGCGGCCGGGCCGGCTCCGAGTGCCTTTGCGGGCGGCCGGCGGGGCTCCGAGTGCCTTTCGGGGCGGCCGGGCCGGCTCCGAGTGCCTTTGCGGGCGGCCGGGCCGGCTCC